>NW_006442512.1:3000090-3055978 GCF_000325575.1 Pteropus alecto
GTTTATCCTTTTTTTAAAACAATAATCAAACACACACAATTTGTCTTCACCCCTCTTCTTTAAATAACAACATACTAAACAATTTTTTCTACCTTCAAAGCCTGCAATCTTAACCACTATGGTACGATGTTTCTGAGTAACTGATATATATTCCTTGAGAGTGAAGCTTCCCCTAAGGCAGAGTATGTAATTCTGTTAAAGACATCAAAATCCTCTTTTAAAAAAATGTCCAATTAATGTAACTGTAATATGCATTTTTAGTAAACGGACTTTCAAAAACTATTAGGAAAAAAATCATAATAAACAATGGTCAATTCGTCATTTACTTTACTCTTTCATGAACTATAAAATAATGCTTTAAAATGTTCTTTGGATTTTAACTTCTCTGTAAATAGTATTTACAGCAATTAAGCACAATGTAAGAGCAGATGTTTGTGGTTGAAAAGTTAAATTGATAACCAGAGAGCAAATGAGTCAATTACCATAAGAAAATAAATGTTGTAATGGAAGATTATGCATTTCGTTACCAGAGATAATTAAGCTTCAAATTCTCTTTGACAGCTCCTATCCTTTCTAATGCCATCATCATTACAAGAATAATTTTAATTGCTAAATGCACAAGTAGAATTAAATGCTAAAATATATTACACTCATAAAATTCTTTTACTGGAAACATCATTTAATTCCATCACTGTTATATAATGCTAGAAATTGCCACTCAATTCAAACAAAACAATATAAGGCCAACACGAATGTTTCAAAGTTACTTTATTAGTGTTATTTGGAAGATTCTAACAGTTTCATTTACATTAGTTTTGAATCACCGGAGTTTCTAGTGTTTGATTTTAAAGGTTTAAGCACTGAAATTCTTAAAAAGCTCTTAAAGAAATAAAGCAATTTTGTCCATTTTATGTTAAACTGCACACTTAAAGCATCTTTTCAATAATTTATAAAATTACATGTGAGTCCTTAAAAAAAAAACAAAAACAAATAAAAATCAAGCATATAACAGCCTGAGATCCCTTTAGGGATGTTGTTTGACAGTCAAATCACAAGTCTTCTCTAAATATTGGCCCAACTAACAAAGCAAAAATGCATTAGAACCTGCCAATATTTCTTGAGAAAGCTTCTCACTCCAAGAAGGTGAATGGGTTGTTCCTTTAATCTCCAGGAGAAACAGATGAAATCATAACTGTAAAGTAACATTACGACGAAGTTGCCACACACAATCTTGCAATTGTATTTCTATCCTTCCATCCCCACAATTCCAGCTCCAGTTTCACTGCATTTCCTTAACTCTATCTATCCCTCAACTTAGCTAACAGGTACTCATCCTTCAAATCTTAAGCAAAAAACATTTCCTTAAAGAAGCTTTTCCTGATCCATAGGTCCCACTTTGCCTCCTCAGTCCTAGGCCACCACTGCTCTATTTACCATTGAAACCCCAGTGGCCTAAATCATGACAGGTCCTTAACACATATTTGTGAAAACAAATGGTTACTTGAATTCTAAAGATTCTATTAATCAGCACTGTAAGAGAATTCGATGCTCAGGATAAAAAATTTGTAAAGGATTCTCGTTTCTCGATAAGAGTTCATATACCTATTCTTTGCCATCTGTGAATTTTCTGTGAGTTTTCAATTTTGCTTTTAAATATTTATAACATAAAATCTTAAGCAGCATGTAATTTTAACATTGACATTTGTGTTTATGTTTATAACTTGGCTCTGTGATTGCAGAATTAAACCCTAACGTAATATTTCTAAAACTTGGGTCTTAGGATCCTTAAAGTTCTTAAATTTGAGAAACTGTGCTCTACATGTGATTTTGATTTGAAGAATTCACAAAAATCTTTACTAAATATAGGCTCACCTTCCTTAACAAGACTGAACATGCTTAATCTTTGCATGATTTCCCAATATTATCACAATGAGCATTAGTTGTATACCACATTTAGACAGAGAAAGTATGAAGGTTGTTTACTTCCACTTGGCACTGTAAGTGCTTTAGAAATGATCCCTAAGTAGCTTAACTCAACTTGTAAGCTCTCTATTTCAGCCTTGTAGCAGCACACAAAGGACTTAGGACAATATTTCTTCAAGTGAGAGCCATATACTGTGCAGAGACACGCAAAGATACTTAGAAAGATGTTGAATGTTGGGCCTCACACCACATGCTTGAGAATTCTAAAAGATGAGAATTCTAAAACATGAATTTTAACAAGCTCTCCCAGATTATTCTCAGTCATGCTAAAGTGTGAGAACGCTGCATTAGGGGTCACTAAAATATATAACTGTATACGTCATAACCATTTTATATACACAGAGAGATCCCCAACTTCTTGTGCCTTCTAGAATTAATATAGAATTAATTCATTTGCTCAATCATTAAACATATTTAATGAAAAACTACTAAGTTACAAAGATGTTTTACTGGATGCTATGTATGAGGCAGACAGTAAAAATATGTTTACTAAACTGTAAAGTTAGAAAGGTATGACGTTTTAAAAGAAGCTAAAGTGTTACATAAATGGAAATTTGAAAAGGAGAGATGTAACCATTGATGCATAGAGGGATATACAGAAAACTGATCCAGTGGTTATCTCACATAAGGATAACTGGGAAACTGGCAAAATAAAGAGAGATAAACAGTTGTTACCATATACATCTTCCCTTAATTTTTAAAATTGTGATAAAATAAATCTAACATAAAATTTACTATCTTAACCATTTTTAAGTGTACAGTTCAGTGGCATCAAATGCATTCACATTGCTGGACAACCATTACCACAATCCATCTCCAGAATTCTTTTCATCTTATAAAACTGAAAATCTATACCCATTAAACCAGGGATCCCCAACCCCTGGGCCACAGCCTGTTAGGAAACAGGCCGCATTCCAGGAGGTGAGGAGCTTCATTTGTATTTGTAGCTGCTCCCCAGAGCTAGCGTCACTGCCTCAGATCATCAGGCATTATATTCTAATAGGAGCACAGGTCCCTGGTGCCAAAAAGGTTGGGGAATGCTGCATTAAACAATAAAACCCTATTTCCCATCTCCCTCCAACCCCTGGCAACCACCCTTCTACTTTCTGTCTCTGTGATTTTGAACGTAAATTTTGCTGAGTATCAGCTAAGTCAGGTATCCTAACATGTACTTTATTTCTTAAATCTCTTTAAAGTCTCAAAATGTAAAGTATATTTATGTGTTAAGTATAATTCTGTTATACAACTGTTGGAAATCAACCATTATGTTCCCACTAAAAAGGGCTAACAATAACAACTCCGGCCAATGTAGCAACTTGCTTCCATGTTCTTTTCTCACTTTAACCCACTAGAGTGGTTGGTAACTGGTCTAGATTCCGTGGTTCTCTTTGACCTGGACCTCAAGGCCAATGCTTCACAAATAATTTACCTCACAAGCAGAGAAAGCAAAAATGCACCAGTTTGGGGGAAATGGTGTTTTACAACTGCTGCTACAGTGATTCGGTTTTGTCAAAAATACTTGTAATCAAATAAGACTGATTCTGGGCCAATTTATTTATAGATATGAAACAGTTTACAGAGGCAAACATTATTTGGAATTGATTTATAAATTATTCATATTTCACAGAACTTTGACGTCATTCCTCTGCTTCAAGAGCAATTCAAACAGCTATACTGAGAAAACTTTCAAATCCAATAATAAAAGTAACTGCTAAAATTTAAATATTTCTAAAGACATATAAAGCAAAGGTTTAAAATTACATGAATATTTTAATTTTCCTATAGCTCATTTCTTTCAGGCATCAATAAACAGACAATGCCCTAAACATGACACTTTAAGAATTCTCTTTAATATGACTGACAAACACATGTATCATCTACATAGGAAATCTACATTGTTCAGAAAATCTAGAAAATACCTCACAAAGGAAGATGCAGGAATAACCAATGCAGATGGTAAAGCATTCAACATACTGATCATCAGGAAAATGCAAAATAAATCAATATTGCAATACCACTACATACTCGCCAAAATGACTAAAATTAAACAGACTGATAACACAAAATACTGGCCAAGATGCAGGGCAATGAGAACTCACATACACTGTAGGTAGGAATGTAAACTGGATAACCACTCTGGGAGAAGGTCTGGCATACTGCTCAGGAATAGCATTCAGCAAAATAAAGGGAACAGACTACTAATGTGTACAACAACATGGATGAATTTAAAATATATTATGCTTTGTGAAAGAAGCCTTATATAAACATGTGTACACGACATGATTACATTTAAATGAAGCTTGAGAACAGGCAAAACTATTATAAAGTGGAAAAGAAAACAAGAGTAGATGCCTCTGGGGCAGTAAGGAGACAGTTTGCTGGGAAGGGATATGGAAGGGGGGATTTCTGCAGTGATGGTAATACTCTACATCTTGGTAGGGGTATTAGTTGTACATGAATATATACTTACTGGAACGCATTAATAGCACACTCAAGATCTGTGAATTTCATTGTATATAAATCTTACCTTAAAGGGAAAAAAAAAGAATCATGAACAAAATATTATGCTCTAGCTGAAGCATTTGGGGATCTCTGAAATGTATTAAAAAATTATGATGGATGAGGTGACGGATATATGAGACAGTAATAACAGTAAAATGTCAATTATCGACTATAAGTGGTGTTTGTTGTAAAATTCTTTCAATGTTTTATGATGAAAATTCCCAACCCCTCAAAAATATTTTTAAAAATTGAAAAAGATTTTTCCTTAGGAAAAAAATTATTCTCTACCACCCATCATTCTTACTACTAGAAAATTACTATGATTAAGAGTTTAAAAATTTAAAAGAGTACTACTATTCTGAGAAATAGTTGAGAAAAAATATTACTCAGCCATAAAAAAATGAAATATTGCCATTTGAGACAACATGGATAGACCTAGAGAGTACTATGCTAAGTGAAATAAGTCAGACAGAGAAAGACAAATACCACATGATTTCACTTATATGTAGAATCCAAAAGACAAAACAAACTAACGAACAATGGAAATAAGTTCACAGACACAGAGAATAAACTGACAGTTGCTGGGGGTGGGGTAGGGAGAGAACAGACAGAAAAGGGGAAGGGGATTAAGAAGTACAAATTTCCAGTTATAAAACAGTCATGAGGATGTAATGTACAACATAGGGAATATAGTCAATAATACTGTAATAACTTTGTACACTGACAGATAGTTACTATACCAATTGTGGTGATCACTTTGTAAGGTATATAAATGTTGAATCACTAAGTTGAACACTTGAAACTAATATAATATTGTATATTATTGTGTCAATTATAATTTTAAAATATAGACAAAGAAAATATGAGGAAGATAACTAAAATTAAAGAAGAGAATGAGAAGTTTAAGAGATTACATGAAACTAACTGACAATATGACTAAAATTACTAAAATTCTTCCTGATATAGATCTCTTCAACAAATCTGATAAATTTGATAGCATCCCTTGAAGGAAAAGAAACAAAGTTCAATAAAAGATAGTATATTCTATATGGAACACACACATTCCCTCAAAAAGACTAAGTATATAAGAGATTCAAGAAAGGATAGCTAAAATTAATAAAGAGATCTAGAATGGGCTAAACTTGAGATTTCAAGGTCAAGGCACGTAACCAAAGAAGTAATTTCAAGGATGACAGCCAAACCTTCACACTTATTTCTGGGCTGGAAGAGGCATGACTGACTTAATATTGCAATTCTTATGTTCATTAAATAAAGACTAAAAAATTTTTACTAACTTTGTATCTAATCTGCTATACTAGACAAGCAGGAGTCCAGTACACACAGACTTAGGTGGGAGCCTAAGAAGCTAGACTGGGCACAAAAGTGTAGTGTCACCGGCCTGGCTCATGGGCCACAAAACATGAGTCAAGGGGCGTCTAATGGCATGGAACAAAACCAAACTAGAAAGTCATCTGAGATGTCAGTCTAAATTATCCAAAGAGGAAGCAAAATCTGAGTAAAAAGGCAAAAAAGAAACCAAAGAAAGTAGAATCAAGTGAAGAGGGCTTAGATAGAAAGGAAAGATTCTTTGAACCGCAGGGACATGAGCTGAGGCTGATTTGCTAAATGCCTACAATGTACCAGGTACCATATTGGGCATCTTTCTTACACCAGCACCACAAAGAAGTCATTCTTATCTTTATTTTACAAATTTAAAAAATGAAGCTCAAATAAAGTGATAAATGCAGATCACATGACCAGACTGGAAAACAGAGTCAGCCCTCTAAAACATACCTCTTTTCATCATACCATATTCCTTCTATTAAGTGCAGTTCTGATCTTTTAGTGGTCTTAGTGAAACCAGAGATCCACTTCTATCCCATGATTCCTACCCCACAAAGCTTCCTCCTGATTAGGGTCATTTGGTAAAATAAAATCACAACAGAGTTGAGTTCTTCTCATGATGCATTTTGACTAACACAAAAATAGCAAATAGGTACAATCTTACAGCAGGTGAATGACTACTATTCTGCAACATTTTCATGGTTGGAAACCATGCATATGTATTCCACATAAATCCAGGTTCTACCCTTACATCATATTTCATTTTATTTCATGTGGATAGTCTTCATCTTTTCTAGAATACTTGCAGGTTCTCTCCTGAAGGTGGTTAGTTACCATGGAAAAGAGGCTACTGTAGTTCAGAATAAATTTCTATAACCATTAAAAAAATTATTTCAAGCTCGTAAAATATGGGAATTATTTGAAAGCCAACATGACTACTGATGTGATACAAATCTAAGAATTGCAAACCAATCCAAAACGATTCAGATCCCAATACAGGCACATAGTACCTCAGAGAATATATTGTGGGTTTGGTTCCAGACCACCACAACCAAGTGAGTCATATAAATTTTTTTGTTCTCCACTGCATATAAAAATTATTTTCACATAATACTGTAGACTATTAAGTGTACGACACAGCATTATGTCTAAAAGAAACATACAAACCTTAACTAAAAAATACTTTATTGCTAAAAAAAATGCTAACCATCATCTTAGCCTTCAGTGAGTCATCATCTTTTTGCTGGTGGAGGGACTTACTTTCAATTTGTAAAAATCACAATATCTGTGAAGCACACTAAAGAGAAGCACAGTAAAATGAGGTGTACCTATATAGGATTATAAAACAACTGTAAAGAATTTGCTAATTTATAGTAATGGTTTCAAAATGTAAACTTTATAAAGTGAAATATAAAAATGTCCCAACATCTTATCCATTTGTCAAATATGTAGTATCAGGTGCTACATTAGGTGCTAAGCATCTAAAAGTTGACAAGACCCAGTCCTGTCCTCAAGCAACTCAGCCTCTTAGGAGAGAAAAATGCACAAACTGAAAAAAAAAAAATGTGACAGGCAAAGAGGGAAATGTGACAGGCAAAATGTGCAGAATTAAAGAGTAACTAATGGAAAGTGGGGAGACAATGGGCACGAAGGATGAGAGTAAGCAGAAGCCAGAGTTTTCAGAGATTTCTAAGGAAAGCCAGGCAAGAGGGTGGGAAGAGGAAGATTCTGGGCAGAAGGGACAGCACAAATGAAAAAACTGCATGGAGTTTATAAGCAGCTAGCTGTTGCCCTTGAAATTAACATACCTTGAATCTCAATGGCAATGCTGGACTGATCAGACTCAGACTGTAGTTTTCTCTCTCCTTGGCATTTAGAAGAAAAATGACCCCTTCCATATAAGTAAACATCCAGTAGTCTGAAAATTACAGGCAGAAGGCCTCGAGAGGAAGATATATAAGGCTTCTTGCTAATTAATTTGAGGTAACTTTTAAGTCAAAGGATATGACCCAAATTACACCATAACTATGAACCAAATGATACATCTTATATATTGCTTTGGAACCTTACTCTTCCTCATTTAATATATTCAAAGATATTATATTATCTTGCCACTTAACAGTCTTCTAAAACATGATTTTTGTTGGATGTATAGTATTCTGATATATGGATAGATCGTAATTTATTTAACCAATCACCTACTGTTGGCCATTTAAGTGGTTTATAATTTTTCTCCATTAAATATATATCACTCCAATAAATAACACTGCAATTTCCATGCACAAATCTTTGCATACATCTAAGATTATTTCATTAAGACAAATTATTAGAAGTGGAATTTGCTGCTCAAAGGATGTACAAGTTTTAAGGTTCTGGATTATGTTACCAAACTGCCGTCGAAAAAGGTTATATCAATTTTACTATTACTATTACAAGAAGGGTTATTATTTTAAAGCTCTACCTACAGACGCCCAAAAAGCTCCTTTAATCTGCATTTCTTCTACTATTAATGAGGTTGAACTCTTTTCAGGTCAACTGTCCATTTCATCTCAGTTTTGTAAAGAGATTATTTTATCTTTTCCCTTTCAACTGAGGTATTCATTTGGTTCTTCTTAATTTGTAAGTGTTGCTTGTATCTAATGAAATTAGTTTTTCAAGTCTTTAATTTAAGGGATTTGATCACCTCTGCCACTCTGAAGAATGGATTTTAAGAGGGACTAGGTTAGAACAAGACCAGTTAGGATACTACTACAGTAGTCTAGGAAAGAGATTAAGTGAACTTGAACTAGGAAAGCAAAAGCAAGGAGAGGGAGAACCTAATTAATTGGATGTGGGAAGAAATAAAGGTGAATGAAATGATCAAGAATGATTCCCAAGTTTCTAGTACAAGTGAATAGGTGGGCACCAATACCACTGAGATACAGAAAATTAGAGGAGAGACACCTTGAGGGAAGAATGTTCAGTTCAATTTTAGACATGTGAATTTTGGGGTACCTGTAGGACATCCAACTGGAAATGTATGAAGCACAGCAAGAGGTCTGGTTTAGGAATTTGGGAGTTACTGTTATGTAAGTTATACCTGAAACTATGTGCATGAAGAGTAGTAGGTTGAAGACAGAACTCTGTGGAACACTAATATTTTAATAAGCAAGGTGAAGAAATGATGCCCATGAAAGGAAAACAGAAAGACTAGACAGAGAAATAAAAGGAGAAACAGAATAATACAGTGTTATAAAGTCAGAGTAGTGGGGCATTTCTGGGGTTGAAAGTAAAGATGAAGGGATTCGATGCACAGTCTTGAACCATAACGGCAAACAAAGATTACGAGAGTTTTTAAGCAGCTGTTTGGAGGAAAGCTCATCTTTAATGAATTCAGTATTTTTTTTAAGTACTATGTTGGCTTATGGAAGGCATCAAAAGGTCAAGAATCAGAATTACTAAAGACAATAAAAGTACTGTTTATAAACGTATGTGCATAGGAAGGTGGTATTTATGACCTCAATTATATAAGTTAGGGTAATGGTTCAACTTTCTCCAGAAATATCTTTTAGAAGATTTTTTTTAAATCCTAATTTCTTTTACACTAGAATTCTGTGCAAAACAAGGTGCAAAGAAAATGATTAATAAAGTAGTCACAAACATCAAATCATTCTAGTTGTAACATTTCACAATTTCAACAGTCTCATTTATTCACTTAATTATTTGCTAATAATCTACTATGATAAAAAGTCATTAAGACTATTCCACGTTGATAAGAACCCCAGTCTAAAAGTAGTAGGAAAAGGCATATAAACTAATTAATCAGTGAGAAATACTGCTAGCAAAGTTATTTTAAGAGATATAATAATTGAGGGTGAGAAGATCATTATGATGGTTATGGAAAGCTTCAAAGAAGAGTCATGAGAACTAATTTTGAAGGACTGTGGGGCAATTTTAGCTGGGATGAGAGGATACAGGAGAACAGAGCTATTAAATAATATAGTATGTTAAGGAAACTACATGCAGTTTGGCAAAGATGACTCCATTTCCTACCCAAGTTCAGGTAGAACAGTGTCAAAGTTTATTTAATTAATCCTTATAACAAAAGTCACTTACCTGATAAGAGAAACTAAGACATAAGTTAAGTTAAATAAGTTGGCCAAGTTCACACAGCTAAGTAAGTGACAGAAATGAGACTGGAACCCAGGCATGCTGTCCTGAGGCTGCTCTTAATTTCCTCTTTGTGAGGCCTCTCAGTTAACACTGAAAAGGTTGACTTTGTATGAAGGGTCTGGTTGTGTTTTGTACATATGCTACAAGAAGTCTGCTTTTATCCTAAGCCAAGAGAAGAGAGAGTTCTAATAATGAGAGCAGAATATTGCAAGTAATCATGAAGTAAAGGGAAGTGAAACCATGAAGAATGGCAAAAACTGGAGATCAATGTCTTAACGTAGACAAGTATCAGAGTAGAACAGATGAAGAGAAGCAGAATGACGTTAGGCTGTGACCAGAGAAAAATGGTGGATTCAAAATTTCAGTGGTAGGTTCATTATGAGTATTGACTAAGTCAAGGAGGTGGCCAATTTAGAATTTATCAATTTGTGCCACAAAAATACAAATGGAAATTTTTCTTTTTTGGGGGGACAGGAGGAAGATGTCTAACACAGACTATTATGAATGTTTTACGAGAAAAGGAAAATTTCCTGTTTTAAAAAAAAAACAACTCATGACCCATTTTGTGTTATCAACAATATGAGATGACAGGAAATACACGATGGGCTAATTCACGTCATAGCATGTGTAGAAATCCCAGGAGTTAACAATAAAACAATAAATTTGAAATATTTAACAGATGAAGAATGAACTTATAACCTTTTCTGCATTAACACTCACTATGGCATTTCCTGTAGCTATTATTTCTTAAAAAATAACAGAATTCAGACAGGTATGATACTATATATACACACATATATATAAAAACTATATAAATAAATATATGCGTGTGTGTGTGTGTGTGTGTGTGTGTGTGCGTATCCAACCATTTCTTTTAAACTGCTTTTCCCATGAGAAAAAGAAACAAATACTTTCAGTTATGAGATGAGGTTCAAAATAAAAATTTCCAAATTTTTTTGTACACAATGACTTATCTGTAAACAGTAAAAGGAGACCTCATGTGACATACATTAATAGTACAGCTTGAATTATTGTAGATAGCACCATCCAGATTAAGAAACAGAACATTCACACACAAGAAGCCCCATTGTGCAAAATTCAGTCACAGCCTTGCCCTTGTCCAAAAGTAATCGCTATCCTGATTTCTAAAACCCAAGGTTGGTTTTGCCTATTTTTGAACTTTATAAAAATGGAATCGCACAGTATGCTTTTTTGTGTGTTTGCATGGTTTCTCTCTTTCAATGATGCTTGTAATATTTACTGATGTTGAATGTAGCAGTAGTCTGTCAATTTTCATTGCTGATAATATGCCACTGTATGATTAGAACACTATCCCCTAGAAATACAACCATTTTATCATAGGATATTATGTGTGCAGTTTTAGTAGATTTGGCCAAACTGTATTCTAAAAAGTGGTTATATCAACGTGTAGTCCTAACGACAGTATATTAGAGTCTCCAGTGTTCCTCATCCTAAGCTACCCCTAGTATTGTTTTTCTCTTTAATTTTAGCCACTCTGGTGGAGTACAGTGGTATCTCATTGTGGCTTTTATTTGCATTTCTCTGAAAACTAAAGATAACAACCACTTTTTCAAATGTTTAGTGGCCACCTGGAGTTCTATGAGGTAGCTGTTCAAGTCTCGCCCAATTTATAGTGTTTCATCTGTCACTGTTTACATTATTGATCTGTAGTAGTTCTTTAGAGTCTGTATCAGGGGTTGAAACTTTTTCTGAAAAGGACCAGATAGTAAATATTTTAGGCTTTGTGGGCCATGTGGTCTCTGTCACAACTACTCAATTCCTCTGTTGTAGCATGAAAGCAGTCATCGTCAATACATAAATGAATGAGTGGGACAGTGTGCTGATAAAACTTTATGGACAATTAAAATCTGAATTTCATAAAATTTTCAAATATCAGTAAACATTATTCTTCTGATACTTTTCAACCATTTAAAACTGTATAAACTATTCTTAGCTCACAGGCTGTACCCAGTCAGGCAAATGTGGTCCACAAGCTGCAGTTTGTTGACTATTGGTCTAAACAAAATGTACAAAGTTATTTATAACTCTTGTAGGGGATTTATAATTGCTGTTATTCTTTACAAAGAACAAGCTTTTCACTTTGCTTAAACTCTGTTTTGAATGATTGTTTTCTATTTCAATAATTTTTGCTCATCATTATTTCCTTTCTTCTATTTTCTTTGGGTTAAATTTGCTTTTTTAAGCTGTTTGAGATGGATATTTAAATCAACCTTTTTTCTGTTCTACTTAAGGTTATAAATTTCCTCTGACCATCTCAAGTTTTGATAGGCCATATCTCTATTAGTTCAAACTACTTTCTCATTTTCATCATTTCTTTTCTGACTCATGGATTATTTCAGTGATTCACTTAATTTCCAAAGACTATAAGGTTTATAAGTTCCCTTTCCTTTAAAGTTACTTTTTTTGTAATTAGTTCCAACCTTCATTCTACAGTGGTTAAATTTACATAATTTCAATTCTCTTAAATTTGTTAAGATTTGTTCTATAGCTAGTATATGGTATGTTTTTAGTAATCACTTCATAGGCACTTGTAAAAAAAAAGTTTATTCATCTGCTTGGCGCAGTATCTTATAACTGTCAATTAGATCAAGTTTACTGTCTTGTTCAGTTCTTCCGTATTATAACTGTTTGTGGTTTTATTTTGTTCGATTTTTTTATCTACATATCCTACTTGTTAGTGAAGTGTGATAAAATATATCAGTATGATTGTGGGTTTGTCTTGTCTACTTCTTGTAGTTCTATCAGTTTTTTAGTTTCATATTTTGGGATTATGTTATAAGGTAAATACATATTTATAATGGTTTTATTTTCCTGGTAGATTAACTCTTACTAATATATGAAATGTCCTGCTTTATCTCTAGTGATGTATCTTGCCTTTGCCTGATAGCCACACTAGATTTTTTTCCTGTTAGTTTTGCATGGTTTATCTTTCTCCATCTTTTTAAATACTGAATTTTCTGTATCCTTATATTTTAAGGTGTCTCTCATACAGCAATACATATTTGGGTTTCAATTTCTTTTCAGTCTCACAATTATTGTCTTTTAATTAAAGTAGTTTAGCAAATTTATAATTACTGATATATTTGGGTTTAAAACTACCACCTTGCTATTTGCTTTCTATTGGTCCATCTTATTCTATGTTCCACTTTTTTCCTTTCTTTTGGAGTACTTTTTAATTTTTTAATTTTCTTTCTCTATTACCTTGTTATAGATTATTCTATTATTCTTTCAAGACTTCCCACAGAGATTACAGGACACATCCTTGCCTTTATTTTTCTATTTTTATTTTTATTTATTAACTTTAAAAATTAAGTTTATTGGGGTAACATTGGTTAATACAAGTATATAATTTGAGGTGTACATTATCATTTGACATCTGTATATTCTATTGTGTGTTTACCACCCAAAGTCCAGTTTCCTTCAGCTACCATATATTTGATCCCTTTTACTCACTTCACATTCCCCCTAACCCCCTATGTTTGACTCTCTTTACCCCGTCTACCTCCCCGCTTCTCTCCCACCCCCTACCCTCTGGTAACCACTAGTCTATAGTCCATGTCCATGAGTCTCTGTTTGTTTGTCCTGTTCATCTGTTGCTCTTAGGTTTATATCCCACATATAAGTGATATCATGTGATTTTCAACATTTTCTGTCTGGCTTATTTTGCTTAGCATGATTATCTCTAGGTCCATCCATGTCGTCGCAAATGGCAGTATTTCATCTCTTTTTATGGCTATTCTGTTGTATATATGTACCACAGCTTCTTTAGCCAATCATCTATTGTAAGACACTTCAGTTGCTTCCATGTCCTGGCCACTGTGAATAATGCTGCTATGAAACTTCCATACTGTTTTCCATAGTGGCTGTACCGATTTGCAGTCCCATCAGCAGTGTATGAGGGTTCCTTTTTCTCCGCATGCTCTCCAGCATTTGTTATTACCTGTCCTGTTGATTACAGCTATTCTAACAGGTGTAAGATGGTATCTCATTGTGGCTTAGATTTGCATTTCCCTAATAGCTAGAGATGTTGAGCATCTTTTCAAATATTTGTTGGCCATTTGTATGTCCTCTAGGGAGAAGTGTCTGTTCAGGTCCTACATCCTTGTCTTTATATCAACCTCTAACACAAAGTAGTACATTCACCACTTTTCACCTTGTAAGAACCTTAGAAGACTAACTCTATTACCTTCCTCCTGACTTATACAACTTTTGTATATTTTAATTATATTTTAAATCCCATATAATATCATTTTACAGTCAATATTCACTTAGATTTACCCAAATATTTACCCTTTCTCTTGCTCCTCATTTTTATCACTGAGCTTCCACAATACCCTTTATTTAATATGACCAAACACATTAATGTTTTGCCACATGACTTCTACATCCAAAGTTTTGTTTAAAATAATCTTTTCCTGTTCCTAAGTGACAAAGTTATTCTCCTACATTTTCTTCTATTAACTTTACAGTTTTACCTTTCAGACTTCAGTTACTATTCAACCAAATGAAGGTCATTTGTATGGTCATTATCACACAGAAATTCAGTTTTTTTTCCTCTCCATTATAGGAAGCTACTTTCCCCAAAATTATTTACTAAACAGTTAGCCTGTTCATTCTTCCTTCCTTCCATTGGTCTATTTCTCAGTTATTGTGACAATACAATGCTTTCTTTTTATTTTTTTAAATCATTGTGAATTTTTAATGTTTGACTATCTGGTAGAATGAGACCCCTACTCTTTTTATTTTCTATTTCTAACTCAGCTGTTCGAGGACCTTTATTCTTCTATATGCACTTGAGGGGAAAACTTTCAAGTTCCTCAAAGAATCTATTAAAAATCTTGATTCATATATTTCCAAATTTATAAATTAATTTGGAGATAAATGACATTTTCAACATAACAACCTATCCAAGAGCATATAATATCAATCTTGTCATTTATTCAAATTATCTTCTATGTCCTTTACTAGAGTTTTAAATTTTTCCTGAAAAGTTCCCATATCTTCTTAGTAAGTTATATTTCTAGATATTTTAGTTTTTTCTTAGTGTGAATTTATCTATTCTTAAATTATTTTCTATCAATAATAACTAGAGAATACTTCTGGTTTTAATAAATTGATCCTATATAGCAAGGCTGCTGTTTATTATACACTTGTGTGTTGATTCTGTTGGTGATTTCAGGTACACAATCAAATCATCTGCTGATAGAACAATTTTGTCTCTTCTTCCAATTTCAACACTATTATTTTTTTCCTTTCTTATAGTACTGGCAGAACTATGTTAAGTTAGAGATAACTGTGGTTAACCTAAATCTGTCTCTCTTCATTCTATCATTTCCTGAGAGGAGTGTGGTAAAATCTCTAACAACTGCTCATCCATCCATCTATCTATCTATCTATCTATCTATCTATCTATCTATCTATCTATCTATCTCTCCCAGCTGTTATTTAGTTTTGATATATTTTAGGCTGCATCGTTAGGATCATATGTATTTATGCTGATTATATGTTTTGTGTTTATCTTCTTGATCTACTCTTATAAGTAAATATGTTTCTTCTGCTACTTTTGCCTTTGGATGGTTACCTTAACTTTCTTTTGTTTTGCCTAGTGTATCTTACCTATCCTTTTATTTTAAATCTGTCTCATTCAGTTTTGTGTATCTTTGCAAACAAGATATGGATTTGTTTGTTTGGTTTTTTTTTTTGTAATTCAGTCTGCTGGTTTCTTTTTGATGAGTTTTACCCACTTATATTATTTCAATTACCATTATATTGGGAGTTATTTCTGCATTGGCTTCATACTTTATAGTAGATAATGTAGATAATGTTTTTTTCTCCCTTTGTGCTTTCGGTTGGGTAAAGATTTCTTCTGCTATTCAAAAGTTATATGTATGTTCCAGTTTGTTCTGTGGTAATTGCCTGTAAGTTCCAAATTCATATATGATATCTTAATATTTATATCTATAGGCATATAAATATTAATATCTCTTTCTGCTAACAACAGATAGACTCCTGTCTACCCCTACTACTTGGTACTGTCAAAAATTTTTGTTCTGAGTTAGCATTGATATACTTTTTCTTTTCTATGATCCTAGCCTTTTAAAATAATAATAATAATAATGATGATGATGATGATGATGATGATGATGATGAAGAACTTCCCCAGGTTACTATTACTGCACAGCAAAACACCCCAAAACTTAGTAGCATAAAACCACCCCATTTTCTTATGCTCACAGTTCTAGTAGGTCAGGAATTAGGACAGGGTACAGCAGGGATGGCTTATCTCTGCTCCACAATGTCTAAGAAGACTTGAATGTCAGAGAATGACTCAGAAAGCTGGGGTCTACAGACATATGAAAAGATGTCAACTTCACTAGCTGTTAGGGAAATGCAACTCAAAACCACAATGAGATACCACTTCATACCTGTTAGAACGGCTACCATCAACAGGACAAGTAATAATAAGTGTTGGAGAGGTTGTGAGGAAAAAAGAACTCTAATACACTGCTGGTAATAATGTAAATTGGTACAGCCACTATGGAAAATATGAAGGCTCCTCAAAAAATTAAGAATAGAATTATCGTATGAATTATCAATCCCTCTCCTGGGTATCTATCCAAAAAATGTGAAAACATTTATCTGTAAACATATATGCACCCTGATGTTCGCTGTAGCATTATTCACAGTGGCTAAGACATGGAAACAACCAAAACACCCTTCAACAGATGACTGGATAAGAGGATGTGGTACTTATAAACAATGGAATATTAGTCATAAGAGAAGATGAAATACTGCCATTTGTGACAACATGGATAGATCTTGAGATTACCATGCTAAGGGATATAAGCCAAGCAGAAAAAGCTGAGAATTATATAATTTCACTTATATACAGAATATAAAACTGAAAGCAATAAACAAACAAGATTAACAAAAACTCATAGACACAGACAACAGTTTAGTGGTTACCAGAGGAAAAGGGTGGGGAGGGAGATAAGGATAAAAGGGGTCATATACATGGTGACGGAAGGAAATTTAACTTTGGTTGGTGAACACAGAAATGCAATATACGTATGACATATTATTGAATTGTACACCTGAAACCTATATAATTTTATTAACCAATGTCACCCCAACAAAAAAAAGAAAAGAAAAGAAAAAAGAAATCAAGCAAGCTATGGGCTGAAATCAATTGGAGACTCCTTCATTCATATGTGTGGTCCCTGGGTTAGATGACCTGAAAGTTGGACTTGGCTAAAACTGTCTACCAAAGCACCTATGATTTAGTGTTTCCTTGTGCCTTGGGCTTCCCACAGCATGGCAGCTGGGTTCTGAGAAGGAGATCCCAAGAGGAAGGTCTTTCTGGAGATCAGTAATTCCAAAGAGAACCAGGAGAAATCCACATGGCTTTTAATAAGCCTCAGAAGTCATGTGACATCACCTCTGCCGTTCTCTATTTATTCAAACGGCTCCAAGCGCTCTCAGATTCAAGGGCAAGGGATATAAACTACACCACTCATTAGAAAGACTTTCAAAAATTTGGGAGATATGTTTTAAAACTCCTAACTCTTGAGCATTTCCTGAATGAGTCTCTTCTTAGTTATTAATTCTAAAAGGGTTTCCAGTGTGTATCTTTGTGTAGGAAACCTTCTGAGGTCTTATATTAAATGAGAATTTTTATTATGCCTCACAATTTGGTTGCATATAAATTCTGTAAGGATTCAACATTCTTCCCCTCTAACACTTTAAAAACATTACTATATTGTCCTCTTGATGTCAGATTTTTCAAGATAAACACTAGGTGCAATCTAATTTTTATTCCTTTGGAAGTGATCTGCTCTTTGCCACTGGAAGCTTTCAGAATTTTTTCTTTGTCTTTGATATTATGTCACTATCAATGGGTCTAATGACGTGTTTCTCTTCCTTTCCCATATTTAGAAGTCTTTAAGCCCTCTCAGGCTAAGATCTTCTATCAGTTTTTAATTTTGAGAAATTTAGCTTAATTACTTCTTCAAATGTTTCCTCCTCCCTTTTTATCTCTCCTCTAGGATTACTGTTTATCTAGATAGAAGCCTTTCTGCATCTAATTTTCATACCTCTTGGCTTTTATTCTATGTGTTCTCTATCATTTAATGCTAAATTCTCAACATCATCTTCCAACTCACTAATTCGCTCATTCTGTATGCTTTTGGCTATCAGCCAGTCTACTATAGTCTTTATTTTTACTACATTTTTCATAACTTATACTTCTACTTGGTTCTATGTTTTTATGTTTTCTCGTTCTTACATTATATGGCTAATATCTTCTTTATTTCCTTAAATATGTTTATCATGATTATTTTTAATTCTTGGTCAATCTTTCCTAATAATTCTCCATCAGATGGTATATGTTAATTAAACTGTCTTTCTTTGAGAGTAATGGTACTATTCAGGTGACTAGTTTGACTGTAAACTAATGTCCTTCTGGGATACCAACCACTCTGTATGATTATAACTTGTATGGTCACCAGAGCCTACTTATATCCAACCTGGTGAACTTAACAGTGGAGAATGAGCCCCGGAGCAAAGAGTCCCAAGGATCACGGAACTAGCTGTTTACACCAATTTGCTGAGCATTCCACAGGCAACTCCTCTGGTCAGGATTTCACATTTAAACTCTTACGGAGAAACCAACCTGGACCATTGCTGCTCATTTCTGTGGTGAAGGGACAGGTAAAGACAGTCTCAAGGCAACACTAGTGAGAAATAACAATAAAACTTAACAGCCTTCTTCCAACCTATTTTGTCACTGCTACCTCTGGCATTCCTTAGTCTCAGGCTGTAGCTGCCATCCCCACACGTTATACCCCACTCACCCATAACCACATACAGGTTCAAGAGAGCTTCAGTCTCTCTGCACTTCCCTCTGTTTCTTCAGAATTGATTTGGGGTGAAGGAGTCAACAGCTGGGACTAGTTTGACAGAAACTGGAAACTAGCCTAGCAACTATTTTCTTCATCAAAAGTGTAAAGCTTTTGCTCAATTTCAACCGCTCCTAATTCAGTTCAAAAATCTGAGGCAAACTGATGAATTAAAAGTTAATATTTAGTATGTTACCACCGGAAAAGTTACCCTGGGGCATCTTGTTTAGAGAATAATAATAATAATAAGTACTCTAATTCTGTCATGGATACTCATAACATCTCTAGCTTCTTATCTTTAAAAGTATATTTCATTTATTTTTTCTAACTTTTCATTAACCATGGACTTATAAAGCACTCTGCATAACCTTTTGGGTGAAATTTTTAAAAAATTCTCTACAGCTCTTTTGCTCATCAAGATTTTTGACCTCTAACTGTCTTTAAGCACCACAATTCCTCAGTCCTCTACAAAGGATCAAAGACCATGGCAGGTACTCTCAAAAACAAATGTACGACTATTAGCTTCAAGATGAACTAAAATTTTGTTAGAAATAGAGAAGTTAGCAAATAGAAGGCTATTTCAATAGTAGGTAAGAAATGAAAGAACCTAACTTAGAACCTTAGACATCCTCCCCAAGTAAGACTGGGAAGTAAGAGTTGATGAACAGTTTATGAGACTTGGTTAGTAAATGAATTTGGATATCCTATAATAAGGATATCGAGAACACTAATTCAACCTTAAATTTCATTGAGGAATACAATATCTAGTACCGAGGAGGTATCAGATATAGCTTTTGCTCTATTCTGCACTGGTAAGATGATATCAATAACTATTTTCAGTTCTGAGCACCATACCACATGTTATAGAGGTGAAAATCATTTCAACTTTTGCCAATATGATGGTTGGGGAAAATGGTATCTTTTAAATTTGTATTTTTCCTACTACTAATAAGGTTGCCTATCTACTGATGTAGAAATTCAAATAGCTAATAAGCTCCTGTGAAATGTCTGTTCATATTTTTTTTATCAATTTTCCTCAGGTTCTTTCTTTTTAAAACATGTTACTGAAAGCACTCCTTTTTTAACATTCTGACCCTTTCTCAATTATGTGTTACAAATATTTTCTCCTAGTTTATCATTTGCATTTACCCTTTACTCACAATGCTCTATGTAACTTTTTAAAAAATGTATGTGTTGTTTTTTGTTTGACATGCTATTTTCTGTTTTTCAAAATTTGTTGTTTTTTGTTTGACATGCTATTTTCTGTTTTTCCTAAGACTGTCTCTTCTATCAGAGATAATACAAATACTATCTCACTTTTTTATTCATTTTTTCACATTTAGACTTTGGTTTGAAGTAAAGATCCAACTTTATTTTCTTCCACATGAAAGTATATTGTACCAATATCTTTCAGTAAATAAAACATTTTCTTCTATGAACTGAATTGCCATTTTGATAATATTTTAAAGTATCATAATTACTTATAACAGCTGTATTTTATTCTTTTATTCTCTATTCTTGGGCCAACACCATGCTGTTTTGATTAGGGATGGTTTGTTGTAATTTTTAATATACTGTTTTCCTCACTCTTATTCTTTTCTGTTTTCTAGAATGTATTCATTTAAGGGCATTTTGTCTAGCACAGATAATAAGATGGAACTGGGTACAAATTATAAAATATATTTATTATCTTATAATTAAAAATGTTATTAATACAGTTAATAGGCAGAGTCTCAATCAGATTCCATGATGCATAAAAATAAAAGAGTAGAAAATAATCACATGAACAAATGCAACTGACATATATGGCAGACACTATGCCTCTCTCATTTGAGGCTTATAACAAGTTACTTTACAGTGAAAGAAACTGAGGCACAGGTAGGAAAATGAAAGAGAGTATTAGGCCAAGAATCCGATTAATAGAAAAAAACAAAAAGAAAACATCCAGTAATGGAGGCACAGAGATCAAATTAGATGGAGTTCACTAATATTTTACTTGTTCAGTCCCATCCACATAAAGGTAAAATAAGTAAGCTGGTCCTTCAACAGCTAATCATAGTCAGCCTCCATCTAGCTAAGAACAATGGTTGAGCTCACTGAGGTAACAGTTATGTGAACTCCAACGCCTGCTCTTTTCGCTTTTCAGAGATTACAAATCCACCCACAACTAGCAATAGAGAATATAAACATTCTATGCCTTCACCAACATAGTGTGCTCCCCAATTCCTATCAAAAACACGTCTGAGTCTTCTTATTAGAGTAGGAATGTGGCTACTCTACTTCTCATTCTGAAACCAACCAAATGTACCAAAAGAAACTTTCATATGAACTATGAAACAACCCCAAACCACCGATCAGAAAGTATTCTATCAAATACAATACAATTTAAGGCAAGTTGATAATGACTATAGCAAGCCAATATATCCAACATATAACCTCAACATAGCCAAGCAGTGTTAGATTTCCCTGAAAGTAATGGAGAAGCTCTTAAAGATTTTTATTTGAAACAAAGATAAATGAGGGTGCAGACAAATCACAGGAGAGATAGCAAGTAGTCCTCTGTGGATACATTTCCATACGGAGGAAGGGCAAGGGAGATGGGATAAAGAAGAGACTATGTGTACATGCCATGTTCATTTTCTGACTTCTAAATCAGAGAACCCATAAAGGAGAAATGCTGTGACACTCAGCATTAGTTAAACAGAAAGAAATCATCAAACAGATGACCATATTATATTGAGAGGCACAGTGCACTCCCCTTCCTGAGTGATCTATTCACTTGAAAGGAGGGAACACCAATGCTTACGAGATCCATGATTCCAGATCAGAGAATAGGAAGTCTCTGTGAGAAAGCATTCTGAGATAAGAAAAGTGAACTGAAGTTCGGATGCCCCCAGATTGCACCCTTCCTCATACTACTACTACTACTACTACTACAGATAATAATAACTAACTTTGAGCTTACTGTATTTTAGTCACTATCTGGGCAGTTTTACAAATGCTAACTCTTTTAATCCTCGAAACAACCCCAATCAAGTAAATACTCTTACTATCTCTATTTTACAGATGAGGAAAGTGAGGCTCAGAAAAGTTAATTTCCTATCATTATACAGCTAGAAAATATAAGAATTTGAACTCAAGTGGTCTAGTTTAAAGCTCAGGCTTTTAATTAGGCTGTATTGCCTCTCCCACATTAATGTTAAACAACTGGCAAACAGTTGTTTATACAGGAAATACATACCTTGTATTGTAATCTCTGCTTGAGCTTCAATTGTCTCATTTCCATTATCAGCGATACAAAAATAAGTCCCAGCATCATACTCAGTGACATCACTGATTTCCAGACTACCACCTGCCAGCAATACCAATCTTTCAGAGCTGCATAAAAAAATATTGGTACATTTCAGAACTAGGAAAATAATACCTGAAAAATTGTCCACATAAAACAGAGAAAACGCTTAAGCAGTATTATGGCTAGAAATGGACAGAGACTATGTAAAATCATCAGAATTCAATTTAGAACAATTTGCTTTGTTTATATTTTTCATGAATAAATATCACAAATACAAATCAAAATGTTTTAATAAATTATCTCTGATACTTCTAATTATTCCCAAAGAGATAGCACTTTTTGTGACCAATTCCATTCCCACAGTCCACCCCTGCCTCCCTACTCTACCCAAGTTTTTTATGGAAAAAATATATTTTTTTGCAAATTCTGTATTTTTGAAGTCTATAATCAATCTAAGAGTCATTCCACCACGATTATGCCACATTGAGATGACAAAAGATCAGATCAGAAACAGTAAGTCAGGGGGTCACAATGCCTACTGAAAGTTTCCTATGGTAGCTTGGCTAGGAAAGGGAGGAAAAGAGGAAGGGAAGGGAGAAAGGACAGCTGCCAGAGAGCAGTTCACTGGGTGTGGTGGCTGGGCATGAATCAGTCATGTCATTATCAACAAGGATGCTGATCATTACTAACCCTACTGTAAAGAGTGATTTAAGTCTACTTAAAGAGAATATTTAAAGAGAAAGTAAAATGATCCTATAATATGGAGGAAGAAATCACAAATCAATATTCTGAATAAATTTTTATAAAGTGAACAAGTTTAGTTAATTTAGAGAGTTTGGAGTTACAATTTCATTTTTATTTTGAGGTTCTACATTTAAACTGGTTTACATAGGCATATTTTTCTCTCAAATCTTAATATTATTACATTTCCTGTCTGTATCTATGCTCAACAAAAAATGTTCTGATTGTAATTTGGCTTTTCATATAGAATCCTGACAGGGAAAAAAAATCAGAGGAAATAATTATTCAGTCTGTGCCACATTTATAATTCTCATCCTAAGTAAAGTTCCATTCTGGCTTAAATTTCAGTACACTGTGAGTTTGAGTAATTAGTCTTTCTTAACTTGATAAACAAGATTATGTTTCTGGGCAAAGGAAGAGGAAAACCAGAATCGGGTCTGGTAACTTTTCGAAGAAATATCCTGCAAAGTCATTACTAAACTTTATTATATGGCCTTCCTTTTTGAAATATCTTAAATATGCCTTCATATCCCAACATTATGTGATGGAACAGAGAAGCGACACAACATATAATGGAACAAAAAGAATAACTGGGGTAAACAGGTAAGATAAAATAAGAAAAATTTACAAACATTAAAATCCTATATTTTACAATTGGGACAAAAACACTACTAAGCTTCGGAAATGGAAAACAATGTTCACAAATGGGAAATCAGAAATATATATATATGATACCAGTTGAAAGTAACAATTTGAAATGCTAGTTGGTATGGTCCTTCGTAAATAGAGATACAGTAATTTATATCTAATAATCATACTAAAAATATTTCTGATACTCACTATGCCTTATATTTGCCATAACTGAATGCCAGTACAGAAGTAATCTTTCTTAATAGAGTTGGTTTTACTCCTCTTAAAAGAAACCTGGGAGGAAGAATGTTCACTAGCTTGGCAGAATTAACTTAACTTGTTTACAAAACTATATGATGGCTTATAGTAACATGGCAAGCAAGTCTTTAGAACTTCAAATTTCAAATATGCAGGCAAAGGAAATAATGTGTGAAAAAGTAGGCATAGTCAATGGACCCAAGTTGGTTGAGTATGGCTGAGTGAGTGAGTGAGTGAGTGAGTGTGTGTGTGTGTGTGTGTGTGTGTGTGTGTGTCTGTGTCTCTCTCTTTCTCTCTCTCAGTAACTGGAGTCAGTCTAGGAGAGCCTGGTTTGCTAAGGAGACCTATTTTTTTGGCCAAAAGGGAAGACTTTAAGCAGATGAATAACATGATCAGATTTACTGAAGAAACAAGAGGAGTGGGGAAAAGACTAGAAACGGGATGTTTGGTTGTAAAGTTACTGTAATGGTGCAGAATTAAAGAGAAAGAGATGAACTATAGCAGCAATGATGGGGTAAAGAGAAGGCAAAAAGTATTGACCACTCTTATAAAAAAAGTTGGATGATGAAGATAAGGGGAGGGATTTATTCATTTGGTTAACAAATATCTATTGGTGTGCCTTTATGTGTCAGGGAGTAGCTGGGGATGCAGCGGTGAGCAAAAACACAATTAGTGCTGTCCTGCAACTCAGTGGGAAAGAGACATAAATGACAATCCTACAAAGTAGTATATAAAAAGAACCTGCCAGGGTATTAGACGAGAGAGATTTTCCTGACTGAAGTATCCCGTAAATTGAAATTTGAAGAATGAATAGGAGTTAATGACGAGGAGAAAAAGATTTCAGAAAGAAAGACCAGCCTGCGACAAGAAACTGTGGCAGAAAGGATCACACTGTATTTGGGGATCTGAAAATAACCAGTGTGACAGGTGTAAGAGAGAGAAAAAGAAAAAGATGAGGATGGAGCCAGACTACACAAGGCTTTGAAAGCCATTTTAAGAATTTGAATCTTTAACCTAAAAACACTGGAAATCCATTAAATATTTTTAAAAGTGGGTAGGAGCCTGACAGAGATGTGATGATATCTGAAAAGAATGGTTTGGCAAGAGTATGAAGATGCATTTGGAATGAGACCAGAGTACATGTGGGAAGAATAATTAGGAGGCTATTGCAATAATTGAGGGAATAGCTGACGGTGGTAGCAACATAGATGAATTTCAGAGATATTCAGGAGGTAAAATAATATCTTGTAGATAGATGAACTGGATAGAGAAGCTGAGGAAGAAACATATCAAAGAAGACTCTTCAGGTAGGGCAGTATGTGTGAAGGAGAAAGCAAAAGGAAAACTGCTTGTCTAATAGGTTTTCTGTGTGTTGTTATTTGAGTGGGAGAGAGGTAAGTCTTTAGAGGCAAAAGAGAAGGAGCCAATGGAGAGAGAGAAATTTAAAAAGAAGATTCATAAAAATGCTGGAGAAGATGAACACAAATAAGATATAGAGCACAAAAGGACTTCTCAGACACAACAGCAGGACAGGAAGGGGCGGTGAAAGTTACATCTTACATATGCTCTGGCACAAAATTTATTTTCTCATTTTTTTTCTTTAAACTTTTCATTTTGAAGTAAGTGCAGATTCACATGAAGTTCTAAGAAATAATACAGAGACATCCCATGTGCCCTTTACCCAATTTCCTCCAGTGGTAACATGCTGTAAAACCGCAGTACAATATCATAACCAGGATACTGACATTTCCATCACTACTGCCTCACACTGCCCTTTTATAGCCTCACCCACCTCCCTTCCACTCTCACCTCCTCATCACCCTCTGGCAAGCACTAATCTGTTCTTCATTTCAGTAATTTTGTCATTTCAAGAAGAATGTTATGTAAACAGAATCACAGTATGGATATACTATAGTTTAACCATTCACTCAGTGAAGGTCATCTGGGTTGTTTCTAGTTTGGTACCATTATGAATAAAGTTACCATAATGGCACATGGACAGGTTTTTGTGTGAACATAAGTTCATTTCTGTGGGATAAATAAATGCCCAAGAGTATAAATGTTAGGTTATATGGCAGTTGCACATGTTAAGTGTTTTAAGAAACTGCCAGTTTTTCAGAGTGGCTGTATCATTTCACACCAGTGATTCCGTTTCTCCAGAGCCTTGACAGCATTTGGTGTTACCGCCCTTTTAAAAATTTTAGCTATTCAACCGATATGTAGTGATATCACATTGCAGTTTTAGTCTGCATTTCTCTAATGGCTAATGATATTAAACAACTTTTCTTGTGCTTATCTGCCATCTGTATATCTTTTTCAGTGAAACATCTACTCATGCTTTTTGCCCATGGTCCAATTTGGTTATATGCTTTTTTTACTGTTGAGTTTTGAGAGATCTTCACACATTTTAGATACTAGTCCTTTGTTATAGACAGATTTGCAAATATTTTCTCCCACAATGTATTTACCTTTTAATCCTCTTAACAGGGTCTTCCATAGAGCAAGTTATTTTAATTTTGATGAAATTCAATTTTCAATTTTTCCTTTTATGGATTGTGCCTTTAGTGTCAAATCTAGGAACTCTTTGCCTAGACCTAGATCCTGATTTTCTATATTTTTCTAAAATTCCATTTTGCATTTTACATTCAGGTCCATGTTCCATTCTGAGTTAATTTTTTATATGAGATATGAGACTTAGATTGAGGTTTATTTTTTTTTGTCTATGGCTGGGTATCTAACTGTTCCAGTAGCATTTGTCTAAAAGATTATCTTTCTTCCACTGAATAGCTTTTGCATCTTTGTCAAAGTTTAGTTGGGCATTTTTGTTTAGGCCTATATCTGGATTCTCTACTCTTCATTACTGTAACTATACAATTAAGTCTTGAAATCAGGTAAACTGATTCTCCTCACTTAAAAAACTGTTTTAACTATTCTAATTCTTTTACTTTTCCATATAAATTTTAGGATAATCTTGTCTATATGGAAAATCTTGCTGGGATTTTGACAGGAATTGAGTTAATCTGTGTATCAATTTGAAGAGAACTGATATCTTTACAATGTTAAGTTTTCCAATTCATGGACACAGTATGTCTCTCCATTTAGATCTTCTTTGATTTCTTTCATTAGCATTTCACAGTTTTTAACATATAAATCTAACAGGCTTTGTTAGATTTATACCTAAGTATTTCATTTTTGTGTGAGTGAATGTAAATGCTATTGTATTTGTAATTTTAGTGTTCACATGTTCACTGCTAATATACAGAAATACAACTGATATTTGTTTATATTTTATCTTGAAATCTTGCTGAACTCATGTCTTAGTTCTAAGAGCTTTTTGTGGATTCCTTGGGATTTTCTATGTAGACAAACATATCCTCTGCAAATAGGAACTGTTTTACTTCTCCCTTTCTAATCTGTGTGCCTTTTCTTTTTCTTGCCTTACTGAACGAGTTAGAACTTCCAGCACTATGACAGTGAACTTCCTAAACTGGTTCCTGATCTTAAAGGGAAAGTACTGTCTTTTACCATTAGCATAAATTTAGCTGTAGGGTTCTTTTTAGAAAATGTTCTTAATTATTTTTGAGGGCTTTTTTAAAAATAAATGAGCATTAAATTTTGTCAAATGCCTTTTCTCAATTAATTTGATCATGCAGGTTTTTTTCTTTAGTTTGTTAATAGGGTGGATTACATTAATTTTGGAACACTAAGCCAGCCTTGCGATCCTTGGAATAAACCCTACTTGGTCACGGTATACATAACTTTTAATATACTGCTTAATTCTATTTGCTAATATTTTAAGAATTCTGTTTATTGGTTTGGGGATACTAGTCTGTAGTTTTCTGTTTTTTATACTGTCTTTGTCTGTTTTGGTATCAGGGTAATACTAGTTTTAATTCCTTCTATTTTCTAGAGGGACTGCATAGAATTGATGTTAAAACTTCTTTAAACATTGGTAGAATTCTCTAGTGAAACTATGTGGGCCTTAAGACTTCTTTTTGGAGAGTTTTAAAATTACAAATTCAATCTTCTTAAAAGTTAGAAGGCTATTCAAATTATTTATTTCATATTGGGTTAGATATGGTAGTTTATATTTTGGAGGAAATGATTTGTTTAAGTTGTCAAATTTCTATGTTTACAGTATTCCCTTATTATCCTTTTGATGTCTGTAGGGTCTGTAGTGGCATCCCTATTTTAGTCATAATATTATCATTTGTGTCTTTTCTTCTGGTTCATTGATTCTTTCCTTTGTCCTACTCAATCTGCTGTTAAGCTCATCCACTGAGTTTTTTTATTTTGGTTCCTGTCTAGGTTTGAAAATTTCCATTTTGTTTTTCTTTAAATCTTCTATATGAGACTTTCTATTCTTTGCTGAAATATTCTATTTTTTCATTTACTTCAAGTCCGCTCATAAGTGCTCATTGTAGCATTTTTATGATAATTGCTTTAAAATCGTTGTCAAATAATTCTAAAACCTATCATCTCAATGGTGGCATGTACTGGTTGTCTTTTCTCATTTGAGATTTTCCTGGTTCTTAGTATGATAAGTGATTTTCAACTGAAATCTGGATATCTGGGGTATTATGTTGAGACTCTGTATCTCGCTAAGCCTTTTGTTTTAGATGGCTTCTTCTCACACCGCTCTAAAAGAGGAAAGAGGAGGTACCACCTCATCACTGTCAGGTGGAAGTAGAAGTCCAGGTTCCCTACTCCATTAATCCCTAAAGGGGCAGGGTGAGAATTTTCCTCATTACTCCTTAGCAAGGTTGGGAGTTCTGGCTCTGTACTGGGCCTCCAATTATACTGCCCCCTGGGTGCAGCAAAAGTGCCTCATTACTGTTCCCCACATGACATCCACTGATGCTGAGGTAGGAGTGGGGCGCTCAATACTACAGAGTGGTGAAAGTTCTGACTCTCCACTAGGCCTCCTTTGATACCACCCCAGTAGGGAAGGGAAGAAGTGCCTCTTACTGTGGGGTGAGATAAAAGCCTAGGCTTCCCCACGTGGTCTCCACCGATAATGCCTGGTTGGGATGAAAATCTTGACTCCCTCCTTAGCACCATACAGCAAGGAGGGTGAAGTATCTCATTACAACAAAGTGAGGGTGGAAGTCTAGGCTTCCCACTTGGTCTCTGCTGGCATAGGGAGGGTGGGGCCAGTTTCTTCTGTGGTGTTTGGCTGGAATAAGAGTGATTATAGTCTAACAGTTTTTGTCTTGCTAGGCTGTCCCTTTCCCAGTCCTGTGGCTGGAAAGAACACACTTTTGTTAGAGCTTTTTTGTATGTGTCTGTTGGTGTTTCCAAGAGGCAAAGAGAAAGCTCAGGGAACTCATCATCATGTTTTCTCTTGGGTGCCAAGGTCCCTAGCCAGTCAATCTTTCTCTGTCTTTCAGAGTCTTTTTATGTTTGTTGTATATATAATTTCCATGGTTTCTAGTTGTATTTATCAGGAAGAACAGAGAAAAATACATCTACTCCATCTCCCTAGAAAGGAAGTCCTCCATTTGTTTTTTAAATCTAATCTTTCTACTATTATAATAACATTAAGCATTTTTATAACAATAACCTGTTCCTTTGTGGCTTGATTCTGATCTATCATTCCACTAAAACATAACATTATTTGATTACTAAATCACATTTTGCTGTCAATCACTTTGCACTTCAGCATTTGTATTTTCTGGATTCTCTCCTTTTAAAATAAAACTACTCAATGAATGGGATACATTTCCACCACCACTACCCCTTCAGCTATGTTTGGTATGAATCTGAACAAATTTGATCCAAAGATTAAGTAACTATATTAATTCTTAAGACATTTATAAAAGCTATAGTAATGTTTTACAATATTCATTTGTAAAGATGTCTTAAAATTAGTAACAAAAAAGATGTCTAATAATTTAAGATTTTCTACTAGAGCCAGCCCAGTACTATCTGGATCTCTAGCTACTTTTTTCTTTTAATTTCTAAATTTCTTTCTAATTTAAAGTCTAAACAACTAACTAAGGTCCATGTACATAGCTCATGAGGCTCTGGCTGATATTTTGATTAACTACTTATATCTAACCAGAAGCACTTTTGTGTCCCACTTATATTTTCCTATACGACATTCAGGCATTCAACCAAAATACATTGGTCACCACTCTTCCTACCCCACTGCATGCCAAGCACTGTGCTAGGGTCTGGAAATACCAATGCGAACAATGCCAACACTGTCCTACTCTTATATTCCTCTGAATCTTCCTGTGACAGTGCTATATCAAGCAATGCTTCTCAGACTTCTCGACCACATAACCTGAGTATGAAGAAACTTAGAGAAATCAAGGTAGAAAACAGTCTACTCAATCTTAAAAGTCTCTCGATTTATCCTTAAAATTCAGAGGAATATTACAAGCCATGATATATATCCACATTTGATTTAATTAAAAAACATTTCCCCTCAGAAATATCTTTGAATAAAATCAAACATAACAATTTGATGTAACATAAAAGGAAGATATATAATATTCTTACCATAATTTCTATACCCCTGACCCAACTAGACACCTGGCTGAGAATCAGTCTACTAAGAGAACAACGCTCTAACACACTGCATAAAATAGCAATCCCACCTGTACCTCTCCTGACACCCATGACATACTTTGCTTAATTTTCTTCATAGCACTTAATGTAAACTGACATTTTTTATGTGTATATGATGACTATCTGACTCTTCTGCACTAGAATATGAGGTCCTTTAAGAGTAAAAACTCTATTTGGTTCACTTCTCTATTCCCAGTACCTAGCACAGTACCTAACATAATCTGCATTCAATAAATATTTGTTGAATAATTATTAAATAAACAAATGAGAATCACAGAAATCCTCACTTTTATTTCTTATATAAGAAAGCAAACTTCTGTATTTTATACATCTTCAAAATGTCCTTTTATGATAAAATATTAAAGGTTTTGAAGTAATTTATTTCAGCTTTCCTATTCCTGATATTTTGTTCTAACATGTAACCCATAAAAATTTCTTCTCTAAGAGCTTGAAATTTTTATCTCCCATTTTAATGTTCCTTGTGTTTGTTAGCATGTTAAAAAAGTTCCCTGGTCTTATAAATTCTTTGCATATTTAGCTGGGAAGGAGTGGGAAGAAAGAAAGTAAAATAAGGGTAAAAGAAGTAACTGGATGGGTGTTGAGAAAGAAATCAGGTAATATTGGAAATGATATCATCAGTTTTGCTAATGGAACATGTGAGAAACAATCTGCTTGTATTCTATTATCCCCACTGATCACTGAAGGTTGATCATCAGGCTAACTAGATATTCCTTTCCATGTTTTGGTTACTAAACAAATTAAGATTGTTTGCTTACTTTGGAAAATTCAATTGAGAAACTCTAGACATGCTCTGTCCTAATGGACAGCCACTAGCCACATGTGGCTACTGACATTTGAAATGTGGCAGAATGATTGAGGAACTGAATTTTTAATTTAATTTTTATTTAAATGTAAAAGCTGAAGTTGCGCTAAACACAAACTTTATTATTTTGGAAGCACTACTTTCACTTTAACTGGTACATTGCATAAATTATTATTGTATTTAGTATTGCACATGTACTTCTTTTTACTCTTCTTATGCACCTACGGAAAATTTTAAATTATATATATGGCTTGCATCATATCTTTATTGGACAGCACTGCTTTAGAATAGTGGTTCTCAACTGGGGATGATTTTTCCCCCAAGGGGCATCTGGCAATTTCTAGAAACATTTTTGCTTGTCACAACTTGGGAGTGCTATTGGCATCGAGTGGGTAGAGGTCAGGGATATACTTAACACCTTACAAGGCACAAGATAACCTGTTTTGGAAACACAGTATATCTAACCTCCATCACCACCACCTCAGTTCTCTTGTCAGAATACAACTGAGAAAAGTATCCAGACCATAAAGAAGTAATGAGGGAGATGGGATAGATAACAGAAAAGGCTGTTGTGGAAGATGAAGAATTTGTGATCATAGAAGAAGGCTGGTATTATCTGGTATTATTTTTAAAAGGCAAAAACGAAAGGATGAGAAATACATCTTCTTTTAGTGTTTGAGTAAAGAAAAAACTACTATCAACAAAACGCATATGAGAGAGTAAGGAGTCTCAGGCTACCCAGGACCAGAAACCCTTGCAATAAAGTAGAGAAGTCCCAAGCCCTTAAGCTAAGTATAGTGCAGCTCAGAAAGAACAAATGGAATAATTATTCCTCCATATTTTGAGAGCATTTTTCTTTAAATATCCTAATCATATATAACATATAAACATTTTAAGGATGATAAATGATGTTTTAAAAATAAAGTAAATAATCAATTTTTTTAAATTAATCAATAGTCCCAAATAAGATTAGACCAAGTCTCAAGCTAAGGCTGAAAAAGGCTTTTGGACAGACAACATTACCTTTCTGTGTCAAGTGCCTCCTCATTTTTCATCCATCTAATGGTTGGAATAGGAAGTCCCGAAGCAACACACGGCAATACTGCACTCTGACCAATGACTCTGACTAAGGAAGAAGGTTGCTTCAAAAATACCAAGTTTGATGTGATCTCAGGATCTAAAAAGAAAAAAAATATTTTAAATAAAAGAATAACTAAGAAAGCACTTTACCACTTTAATGATGAAGAATGGCAAACTCCTACTTGGTCTGTGTGGCTTTATATAATAAATATTTTAAGGAAAAATGACACAAGAAAATTCCATTTAAATTGGCAAACATTTCCTAAATAACATCTATGTGCAAAGCATTGTGCTAGGCTCTCTTGGGGCCTTAAAGATAGTTAAGTTATAGCTCCTGTCTTCAATGTGCTTACTAGTTAACTAAGGGAGATTTGACATGAATTGCCTTCACTTTAAAAGATAGGAAAAAGTGGTAAAAGTAGAGAAAAGACTGAGCAAGCTCAAGACTCTTAGCAGCATCCTCCCCACTCACAGGGGTCTCATAAGAGGTTTTCTTTCCTTCCCTATATCTGTGTGTTACTTCTGAAAATCTTTCTGAGTTTCATCTCTTTAATCTGTTCACTTAGTCTGTCAATCCTTTGATTTTATAATGGTGCAACTATCAGGCTACCACTATATGCGTGTTCACTTTATATAGTTACCTTTTATGGCCACATGAAAAAGCCACACCCTTATGGGCAAAAGATAGAGTTCTCTTATGTATTGAGGGTGATATTTCTGGTGTTAGGTTCTGGAGTAAAAAGATGGTTCTCATGTAAAGAGATGTGACTCCAGTCCCCATACTCCTAGGAAAAGAAAGATGTCCTATAGCCATAGTAACCACCACCATAGCTGGCTTTAAACTTGTGTAACCAAATAGTGACAGTTCTGTAACCATGGTAACAAGTAACCGGTAAGAGATCAGTGAGGACAACTCTCTTCAGTGAACATGCTTTGAAAGCCAATTAATCAGTGACAGCCTCAGGCTTTAGAAGTCAGCCATTCAGCAATAGAATCACTTGCTTCTAAGGCTAACATGAACCTGTTCTTCCCTCTGTAACCAACCATAAAACATACTTCTATGTATGTGATCAACACACCTGTGCCTTGTAACCAACACACCAAAAACAATGTCTTCCCCAAAATTCCATACATCAGCAGTTTGTATTATTCAAGAAGATTATACTTCGTAAGCATAGCTCTCCTTCACTAAGCAAACAAGATATTCAGTACTTTATTTTTGTTGCAGATACTGAGTGATAGCTTACTCTTTGACACTGAGAAGCTTGTTTCCCTGGATCTGATTTAGAGGATTTGCTCGAATGCTACCTGGGTATAGAGAAGAAATATGACCTCTGTCATGGTGAAGCAAGTCAAGAAGTAGGCTGGAAGACACTGCTATATGGCAATAGTTCTCTCTCTCTTTTGTTTTACCTTGAATTATTTACCTAGATTTAATTGAATTTTGTTAGAAACAAATCTGAACAAATATTTATTGGCCTCTAAATGCCAGTTACCATTCTGGCATCAGACAAAAGCCCTTGTTGAGCTTACATACTAACAGGGGGAGAAACAACAAATAAAAGATGTAATGTCAGATGGTGCTATGTTCTAAAGTAAAATGAAGGGGGAAAGAAAAAGCACCAGGGAGCGAGGGGAATGGGAAATTGTTGTTTTAAACAGTGGTCAAGGAAGACTTCACTGATAGTCATATTCAAGCGAAAGACAGTGAGTCAGGCAGATATATGAAGAGGAGGATTCCAGGCAGAAAAATCGGCAAGAAAGGCCCTAAAGCAAGAGCATGTTTGGAGTGTTCTAGAAATGTAAGGGGGCCACAATCACAGAGGAAAAGAAAAGTATGAGATGGAAGACAGACGGGGGAGGGAGGTGGAATTAAGATTATATAAAGCCTAACAAGCCGAAGATCTTAACATTTACTTTGAGATGGGAAATCATTAGGATGTTCTGAGCAAATATATGGCACAATCTGATATACATTTAAAAGATAACTGTGGCTGCTGAGCTGAGAATACGTTGGGATAGGAATGACAATGGCAAAGATGATGATGACAAAACTATTTAAAAAATGATGACAAAACTATTTAAAAAAATCAGTTCAAGGCTCATCAGAAACACTCTCAAGAATCACTGCTCATCATATTGGTCTCACTTTGCAAGCCAATCCATGGGGTAAAAATGGACCTATGTAGTTATCATATAGAAAAACTCTGCCCACACAACGTGGGGGTGGTCAAATTATAGTCATAAACTCACATTTAAAATAAGAAATGTGGAATCAGGCACCTAGTAGTGGGAACAGAAGCTGAAAGGTCATGAAATATCAAATATGAAGAGCTGCAAGTGAGAGGAAGTTATGAGTAAGAAGTTACACATTTAAGAAAAGATACACATAACACATTATGAGGAAAGCCAGTCGGAGCAGAAAGAGTGAGAACCCAGAAAAAGAAGGAAAGACAGAAAGAAGAGGTGAGTTTACATTAAAAGTGGGGGCATGGGGAGTATTATAAAGATCCAACAATGCTTGCTTACCAGTGTCTCGAGAGCTGCTGTATTGACAGTTACCAGTCCGCCTGTCCCTTATATGAACTAGCCTGAGTGAGTCTCCGATTTTTACAAGTAAAAAGACCTACCATAAAAACTATCCTATTACAGGGAAGTAAAAGAACTATAATAATTATCCTATTGTGGGGAGGCTTGACAAAAGACACAGAGCTAATGTTTATTTGGTCAAGAAGAATGCTATACATACTGAATATATTTAAGAGCTTGATAAATTTTTACTGATAAATTCATTCACTAAAGAGTGGATCTTTTTGGTATGTTTTCTTCTTTTTCCTTTTTGTAAGAAACAGACTCCTTATGCTGACATTAATATACCACGCCACACTATTTAATAGTATTTATTTTAAAAACTCTAACAGAATAATTTTTACCCATCAATAAACATAAAACCATCAGTTCTGATAATAAATTAATACCTGAAAGAACTTTTAATTCAGCTTCATCACTGTATTTTGGTGGCCCACCACTTTCAACTATGCAGCGATAAAGTCCCCCATCTCCTTCAGTTGTGTTGCTGATAACCAGGGTTCCACTTGGAAGTTTGATAACTCTATCATCCAGAAGAAGAGGCTGCCTGTTGTGTTCCCATCTCACGAATAGGGCCAAATCTGCATTAACCTCACAATTCAGAATTGCACTGTTTCCAGCATAAACTGAAGAAGGTTCTGGTTGGCTGGCAAATCTTGGAAGACCTGGACAATAAAGGAAAAGCAGAAATATATAATTAAATATTACTTTAAAATGTATTCATGGGAACCAGAAGCAAGTCGGCCCATGTGGCCACATGTATGGTGGAACCAGGGTCAAGAAAAAGGTCTATGAGTTGGAAAATTGACTACATAGAGGATTACAGATCAAACAAGTAAATGTATTAGGGACAGTTGGGAGTCAGACTCCTCATAGAGAAGAAAGGTACATATATGAAATAGCAGAAACATAGAGTAAATCCCATGGTATTGAACTAGAATAGAGGTATCAGTATAAACTTATAGCTTTATATAATTACATAATTATAGATATATAGAGATATAAATGTATGTGTGAAATATATATACATTTCATACACAGTCATTACACATATACATATCCTAGTTCTGTTCAGAGAGTCCAGAATCAATGTCACTCCAGTGGCAATGAGTACATATGATGACCCAATCTTGATTTCTAATTACCATTCTCTACTGCAAGGCATCAATGCTCCTTGCAGAAATGGCTGACTCTAGGAATGGAATAGGGAAAGTACAAGATGAGCCTGGAATGTCTTGTGACAGGAAGTAAGGAAGTACCCAAAGAACAATATAGATGTATCAAAAGGACACAGAAGTCAAACTGAGTTTCCTCTGGCTAAATCTGAGATAATGATAATTAATGCAGGAAAGAATCATGAATAAATGCTAAAACTAATAGGTGAAAGTTGAATGAGGAATAGGATATTTACAGATTATTAAATTATCTCTTACCAAAATTAATAAAAGTACAAAATACTTATTAACTTCAGTGCAGAAACACAGCATAAACTATCTTAACTAAGTAATGAAAGTTAACATCACCAGTAATAACAAAACATCACATGCTTTCTCTTATGATGCATTAACAACACAACATCACTTCTGTGATATTCCTCCCCAAAATGTAAGACCTGAATCTATTCTTAGGGGAGAATCAGAAAACCCAAAATGAGATAAAGAAAAGGAAGAACGGTTTGAGATTGAAAGAATCTAAAGAGATACAACTACTAAGTAAAATGTGTACTCCTGGACCAGAAAGAAAAGGGGGTAAGTTTCTGACTTTGTTCTTTTGCTATTAAGAACACTGATATAACCAGTGAAATATGAATGGTATCTATGGATTAAATGGTCGTATTGTATTATGGTTACTTTCCTAAAATTGAAGGATGGTTATTTAGGAGAATGTCTGCGCTTTTAGAAAACATACATGGAAGTATTTAGGTAGGGGTAATGTCTACAAATTAATCTTAATGGTTCAGGATACCATTCAGAAAAAACTTATTTGGGTATGTGAATATTGGGGGGCAGTGTGTGTGATAAGGCAGATTAGGTAATCTGAGTGAAGACTATAATGAGATTCTTAATTCTTGCAATGATTCCATAAGTTTGAAATTATTTCAAAATAAAATATTAACCAAAAAATGCAGTCATAGATTATAGATGCCACAAAATACAGTGGTTGAGAGCATGAGTTCTGGAGTCATATAATCTGAATCCAAATCCCAGCTCCACAGCTTTATGACTGTGACACTGGCAAGTTGCTTAACCTCTAAGCCTTAGTTTCTCCATCAGTAAAATGATAACAGTAACAGGCCTCATGGGGTTGTTAAAAAGGTTAAACACTTAACAAATAATTCAAATATAGCATTTTGCCTGGCACATAAATACTCAACAAACATAGCTACTATTATTACTAATAATATCTAAAAGTGACTGACATGCTCAGAATACAATAAAATGTTTCTTTAAAGACTAACAAAGGGAGAAAAGGGTGAAGGGTTAAAGAAGTACAAATTAGTAGTTGAGACAGTATTGGGGGATGGAGAGCATGGCATAGGGAATGCAGTCAGCAATAATGTAATGGCTATGTGTAGAGCCAGATGGGTGATAGAGTAATCAAGAGGATCATTTCATAAACTATATAAACGTCTAACCAATGTATTGTATACTTGAAACTAATAATAAAATAAAATAAAATGAAAAACAAAGAAGTAAAAAAACAATAAAGACCAACATATTAAATTATTAGAAACAATCCGGGTCTTCTGTTTTTGATGGTTAATTAGTCTATATGTAAATGATATACATTTACAGTTCATCTAGCTGTGCTACAAATTTTTTATTTCTTGTTTCAAAGGGATTTTTGGAGAAAAGAAATAAAGATAAATTAACCAAATATCTACTTCTCAGAAACCAAGAAATTAGAAGAAAGGAAATAAAGATAAGCACAGAAACTAACAAAAGGGAAAAAAGGAATCTGATATAAAACCAAGAGCTAGTTCTATTTTTTAAAAGTCAAAATATTCTCCCTCCTTAGGTCTTATGAAAATGAGTAATTTAAAAAAAACATAAATCCACAACAACATACGGGGAACTGGCAGACAAGAAATTTCAAAGAGTTTATGAACAGAGAAAGCAGATGGAGGAACCAGTAAATGACAGTAACGCAGAAGATGCTGCAGCGTCCTGTGCTCAACAAGCAGGAGGCCAGTTTGTCCTGCTGCCTCTGGAGAACTGCAGGAAAAAAAGAGAGTGGGAATGGGGCTGCCAAGAAGGAATTGATAATGTCTGTAGTTAGACCACCCGGTTTCCCACCACTGAGCACAAAACACCTATAGCCGAGGCAGTAAAACAATTTTATGCTGTGGAGAAATGAGATCCACAGAAAAAGACCTCTCATATTTAATTCTATGAACTATCTACTTAGTGTTCTTTCAAAAATTCCCCTTCTTGCTTGACTGACCAGAATCAGTTTCTACTGCTTGCAATCAAAGAACTCCAACCAATAGTCTTTTAGAATGGAAATTTGGCAGTACCTTTTTAAAAAAAAAAATAGTTTTATTGACATACCATATATATACTGTAAAGTTTACCATTTAAAGTACACAATCCAATGGTCTTATTACATGTAGAGTTGTGCAATCATCACTATAATCCAATTTTAGAACATCTTCATCATCCCCCCCAAAAAACCCTGTAGACACTTGTAGCCATTCCCCATACCTTCCCTCTTCCCACCCCATCCCCCATGCTTTTAATCCCCTCGTCCTCAGAAAATCACCAATCTACTTTTTGGTTCTATATATTTGCCTATTCTGGACATTTCATATATATGAAGCTATATGACATATGATCTTTTGTGACTGGCTTCTTTCACTTAACATAATGCTTTTAAGGCTTATCCATGCTGCAGTACATATCAGAACTTTATTTCTCTTTATTGCAAATAATATTCTATGCATGAATGTATCACATTTTGGTTATCTGTTCTTCACTTAATAGACATGTATGTTGTTTCCACTTTCTGGCTATTATGAACAATGCTACTATAAACATTCATGTACATATTGTTCTGTGAACATATCTTTTCATTTCTCTTGAGTATCAGATACCCAAGAATGGAATTGCTCAATCATGTGGTAACTATATGGTTGATTAAGATTTTGAGGAACTGCCAAACAGTCCAGCGCTATCTTTTTAAATTATACAAACACATACAAAGTATACCCTATGGTCCAGCAATTAGTAGAATTGCTAAGTCTAGTGATCTATTCTATAGAAATAAAGATTTGCAAAAGGTTGTTCACAATAATATTGCCTATAACAGCAAACAATTTTTTATCCATTAACTGTTCATCAAAAAGAGAATCTTTCTATGTGATAAATACCATGTAACTATTAAGAATAACTTCTATTCGTCTCTTAGCTTGGACATTATTTCTTCCTGATACCTAGGCCAAGAGCAGGTTAAACAGCTTTCCTATAGAATCTTGTCTGCAGCCAAAGAATTTATCATCTTGTATTAAAACTGCCTGTTTAATTAAATATTAGGTCAAAAAACAATTCCTAAAAAATATGAAAGCTAAGAGGAAGAATGGACAAACCTAGCAGAGGAGAAGAAAGAAGGGAAAGGTGGAGGACAGAATTAACAGGCAGTGGGGAAGCCATGAGCAAAAGCCAGAGGCAGAGAATGAAAGTAGTGATAGAGGCAAGGGCAGGGTGCAGTGATAAGAAATGAAGCTAGAGAAGTGGAAGCCAGCTCATGAAAGGACTCAAGAGGCCTGTTAAAGAGTTTAGACATTAACCTGATGTCGTTACTGGAGAGCCACTTAAGGAAGAGAAAGAGAACAGATTGGAGGAGGAAAACAATGAGGCAGCAGTTACAAAGCTATGGTAAGAGATGACAAAGAGTAGACTCAGGAAAGAGAATATGGATCAAGTACAGAGAAATTAGGAAGCAAGAATTCACTGGATTTGGTGATTGGATGTGGGGACAGCTGAGAGCAAGTAGTCAAAATTAAAGCCCAGTTTAAGAACATAAATGATACACAGAAGCTGACCTAAGTGACATTATAGGGGAAGTCATAATGCTAACTTGTATGTTGTAGAAAGCCTGCCAAATACATTTTTAAAAGGAGAAAAAAGAGAAAAGGCAAATTGTCAAAAAGACTGATTTATTTCTTCTTTCACTTTCCCAACCTCAGTCTGTGATTATGGAATAACTACAGTGGCTTTACATCACACACTAATTCAACGTTGAGCATTTGGCTCCAAAGAGAAAAAGAGCCATCATATTCTGAATGAATGAGCAAATACATCCTGGAGTGAGCACGAGATGGGAGCATGAACCAGGAGTGGAAATGAAATGAGAAGCTAGTTATACTTGTTTTTTCACATGTTAACATTTCACAAAGGTGAGTATAAAATATAAGACTTAAAGATAATACCATTTTGTACAAAGTGAACCTTAACAAAATTTAACTACTTAATCTGGTATTCAAATGAAGAAATACTGAGGAACACCAGTGTCTACTACAAAACAAGTATGACTCACTTAGGAACCAGATCTTACTTCGAGAGCCTTAATTTTTCCTACACTTTCCATCATTCTTCAAATAAGTATGCTCTAAAAGGAAATGAATGTTTCTCTCTTTAAAACTTTCTATCCTTCACCTTTATATATCCTACAGATTTTTAAATAATTTATCCAATTAACTGTCATTTCCTTGGTTAAGATATAAAGGAACCAAGATTCTGGCTATGCTACAAGTTTTACAAATCCATACTAAATGGTTACACTGGATAAGATAAAAGTTAGCAATCAAAGTGACTCAATTTTCCTACACAACGTCCTCTGTCATTTCCAAGTTCAGTACTTCTGATAGCATCCTTAAGCTATCTAAATCATCAGAAAGTGGGAAAATGCTTATTCCCTACAACACCGAGCAAGCCCTACATAATACATGCTCAACTGATACTTGTTAAATGGGCACATCTGTTACCAGTTAAATGAAAATTCTAGGATAATGCTGCTTTTATCAAGATTTACCCTTTATAAAACATTGAAAATATAAATAAATAACTTTAAAAAACTTACCTGCTATTGTAAGCTTGGCTGTTCTGCTGACAATAGTTCCAAGACTCTCGATAGTGGCCACACACTGGTAATAACCTTCATCAGGTTTATTGTGTTTGGAATGCACCACATTGCTGATAAATAAAGATCCATCAGGGAGAAGCTGGCGACGATCATCTGATACTAAGTTTAAAAAAGTTCCATCTTTTTTCCATTCAATTTTTGGGGAAGGCTCAGAATAAGCTGAACAATTTAATATAACAGAAGAGCCTCTAACTGAGAGTGTATCCACTGGTTCCACCAGGAAATAAAATGGAGTGAATGTTCGAATGCTGGATCCTACAAAAATAATAAAGAAATAGAACAAAGTTAAGCAAAATTTTCTTCTACTATTTCTTTAAGAAAATATAGTATGTCCAAAAATTATTCATAAATGGTTATGCTCTTTGGGTATGATACATAAATACAGTCATTTCACTATGATATCTAATAAATAAAAGTTATTTTTACTAGGAAATCAAAATTTGACTGATTTAGAAGAACATTAGGAAAAAAGACCGTGCTAGCTGAGAAAATCAACTCTTGTAAGATGGTAGGAATATCTAATAAAAGCTTTACTTCAAACCATACAATGGGATTTATAAATATTTAAAATTACTGTATTTAAAGCAAAATGTTCTATGAAACATAATGGAGGTAGAAAATTGAAATGATTCTTTGTTAATAAGGCATCTTTTCTATGTTTACGGGTTATATTTCATAAACTCACTATACATACAATTTGTCCCTTTTTCTAGTGGTATATTCATCCTATTGACTTAAAAGCAAACTCCGGTATAGTTATCATGTTTTACAAATATTCTTTTTTACATTTTGACTATGATTTTTGTCATAAGAAAATAAATTTTAACTCCATAAAATTAAATCTGTTATACATTAAAAAGTCTTATCATAAGATTATTTAAAAATTCAGCTTTGTTTTATGCTAGTACTTTTGTGGTTTCCATTTAGTCTTCTAGAATTCATTCTAGTGTAAAGAGCACAAGAGGTATCAGTTCAATTTTTCTAAGTACTTGGCTAGTTCTTTGAGCATGGAAAGAACATAATTTAAAGAAAATATTTGATATAAACCTTATATTCTAAGCCAGAGTGAGCTTTCCATTTTAAAGCTTTATCTCTTTTCTTCAAGAAAACTACTGACCAATTACCTTGAGAACAACTCAAGCTATAACTGGATTTCTTCATGTGAACAATCACATGAGGCTTAGGCAAATAAATGAAATAAAGATTGTTTTTCAAATATATCTACACTCTCCTATCTTTGTAACTTATTTACATTATCAATTAAAGGATGACACTAATTCTTAATGAACAGTAAAGAATGGTTCTAAATAAATACAAAACACACTGGCAGAGGGAAGAGAATAATATTCACTTGTTTTAACATTTTCAACACTTACAATGATAAGTAAATTACAAACAGACCAAACATGCTTTCCCAAACACCACAAGGGGGATTTCCATCCCCATTTGATGAATATGAAATTAATTCTTCCAGTTTTAAAACTCTTGAAAATGAGCTTAGAAATTTTTCTGAAGTAACCTGCAGTAATGTGCTTATTATAAAATATTGCATTAATTTACTGGCACTATAGTAAAATAAATCAAAATATAAACCACAGCAGAACAAAATGATAGCTAAAATAAGAGAAATCACTTTTCTATCTTTCCTGTAGAAGTATTAAATCCTTTTTACACCGCCCAGATTTAAATAACTCATAAACTTAAAAGAGATAAATGTATTGGGTTGGCAATAAAATATCTGAATTAACAACTTAAAATATTTTATTAAATATATTAATAAAACATGTAATTTTAAAATTCAGAAAATTGTTTTTGCCATTTGAAAAAAATTATACCAATGTAAATGTTTTACAGTTTAACATTCTATTTTGCTTGAGTTAATTTCATTTTAAAAGTCCATATCAATATCAACCAAGTTGAATAAGAGTACATGTGTTCAAAAAATTAAGAAAAAAAATCACTCAGGCAAATTTACAAATGCCTTTGAAAATCAAGGCATTTCAAAATTTTACAGAAAATATCCACTCAATATTACTTTGAATACAGTGCTACTTAAATATTTATGTATAGTACCTTTGTATTTTATTCTCTCACAGTAAGCAGGCAGTACAGTAAGATATTCTCTCTTCACTTAAAATCCCTCAAAGGCTTGACATTGCCTTTTACAAAACAATCTAAAAGAACTCCTTAACTGAACTTACAGTCACTGTGACCTGGCCTCTGCCTGCTTTCCAGCTCCACCCTGACCTTGTATCACCCTCACCCTCTAAGGCCTGCTGCCCTCTAAGGTCAGTTCCCCAGAGCTCCTGACCTCCTCTCACAAGCTATTCCCACCACCTCTCTTCTCCAAGTTAACTCTTCATCTTCAACCTGAAGCTCAGCTTAAACATCATTTTCTCAAAAATGCTGTTTGCCCTGTTATAAGCAGGCATGGCATACAATACATAAGTAGCATTTCAAATGTTCTTAATCTTTAAATATTTGTAATACTTTGTTAAGGGAGAGAGGTTCCTCGACTTTCTCAGCTCTTAGTGCCCTTATTTTCTTAGTAATTTTTTTTCACAAATTCCCTATGCTAAAATGAATACATAACAGTTCTATTTAATAGGTTCAAACAAATGATAAATATTTCGCATTAACAAGTTAGTACCCTTTTGAAATAATACACATAGATTGAGAAATATTTTAATTTCATTTTTAAATAACAAGTAAATTATTATGGTATGTGTGAACCTACTGGGCATTGCACAACTTCTCAAACCTTGAAATCACATTGGACACTACCATTCTCACTTCCTGTTCCACAATGATTTTGCATGGTACTTGCTTTTCATCACAGCAACCACCAAAAACCCAATTTCACAAAGGTATCGCAGCATCAAAATGAAGGAAGCACAGTCCATTGTTAAAACTGTGAACTACCCTGGCCTAGAAGTTTGCATGGTGTCCAACAGATGTTGGTATGTTTCCCTAGAAAATTTGAAATATGCCTAGGGAGTTCTCTGAGGTATTTCAGGGTACAGTATGGAAACTACAGGCTTACAATCTATCTTTCTACAGTGTTTTTATTCACTATATTCCCAATGCCCACCTAGCACAGTGGATGGTAGTAATCTTTAAATTATATAACCAGACAACTTCTAAAAACTTGCAGTGCTTAAAATATTAATGAGACCACAGGTTCCATTCCAAAACCACCCAATTAATATCACTCTCTTCCATGATGAAGTTTATTAACGAACAGTATTTTGTAAATTTTGATGTTTTTTAAAAACTATATAGAAGAGCAAAGAAAGCCAAAAGAGCCACAATAATTTAGAAGAATAAAGTAAAGGGACTGCACTCATCAGTATTTAGAAAGCTACAGTAATTAAGCTACTCTGGCTCTAAAACAGGAATAAACAGAGCCACATAACAGGCTAGAGAGCTCCAAAACAGAATTATGTGTATTTGGAAACTTAATATACATCAATTGAGTTAAAGAATGAACTACTCAGTAAATGTTACAAGGACAACTGGTTATCCATATATGAGAAAAATAAGATGCCTACCCACAACATGAGTTTCATATGTATCCAACACTGAGAGTTCTAAACATTCTCCACATAGTAACCACTGTTATAAGATTGGTACTATTATCATTCCCAGTTAAGAGGAGAAAGCTGTAACTTGTCCGGGGGAACAGAGGCAGTAAATAATAGAATCAGAGTCTATGATCTTAACCACACTATACTGTGATGCTACACACACACACATTTCATACCTATGAAAAAATTCCATAATAAAAATTTTAGGAAAATACAGGGATAACCCTGAAGTCAGGCAACCTTTTAAATCAAAGTAGAGAACCTCAAAGCTGAAAAAGATATAGGCTTCATTTCATTGTGTTTAAATTAAATTTTTTGTTAAAAAAAGCAACTTTTACGGCAAAATATAACAAAGCAAAAGACAGATAAGACTGGGGGGAAATAAATTACCTAAAACAGATAAAGAATTTAAAAGGTCACACTACTCAATAGAAAAATGGGTGAGGCTGAGTTCCAATAAAACCTTATTTACAAAAACAGGCTATACATTGTCTGTAGTTTACCGAGTCCTGCCTTAGGATATTTAGCCAGCAAAAAATGAGTGAACTATGTTTCAAATAGTCTAGATTGAGTTCTGTGAAAAATGAACAATGCAGACAAGTGTAAATTATATAATTTCATAGGCATATGATTGTATGGACATTGAGAAAGGTAAGAAAGTGTGTACCAGGTTGTCACCATGGTAACTGGGAGGGTAAGAATGGGAGGAAGCTGGGGTGGGAGTGAGAAAGGGAGATAAAAATACTCAAGCACATTTAGAATAATTTTGTGATAAAAATAAACTTGTGTGCACTCATTTATAAATATTATACTTATTTATGTGGTAGATGTGAGTATATGTCTATTTACACCTAAAAGGATACATTTAAAAAACTAAGTCACCAAAATGAGAATTACCTCGGGGTTCGGGATTTCAGTTGAACTTTACTTTTTTCATTCACCTTTGGTATTGTCTGAATATTTCATGTAAGAAGTACTGTTGTTTATTTAAGCAGAAAAAAAAAGCTATTTTGACTTTTATATACAGTTTGCACAGGAAGGGGACAATATGAAAAATCTGGAGTATATTCATATATTGAGGTTGAAAGATTGTAAAGATATATATGTATGCTATATAAAAATTTTTCAAATTTCAAAGTATGTGTACTACTTTATAGTACTTACATTAAAATATATATGCATACATATATACGTGTGTATGCATAAATTTAAATGTAAATACATAGGAAAAAGTCTAGAAGAATAAATACTCAACAGTAAACAGTTCTTTCTCCCTGGGATTGAGCTGCTGATGTAGAGCATACAGGGAGTATTTTTTACTCCATGGATTTTTTTACTGTTTACATTTTTTAATAAGAACAATTGCTTATGCATTCTTCTTTTCATCTTTTTATTTTTAATAACAAAAAAAAAGTTTTGTTGTTATCAGTGACTAATTCCTTGTTGTAAACAAGATTATTTTTTAAAAGATCTATCACCATGTTCTTGAACCACTTTTCCTTTGTCACAGTCGAAGAGTTACAGACACTCACTCCTTGGCTGACTTTGTCTAGAAATTGTCCTAACATCTTACCAGGGTCCTGATTCTCTATTCACTTAAGTTTGCTTAATTTTAGTTTACTATGACTATACAAATTATTCTGAAACAGGCTTAACGATCCTGTCCGATCTCTTCTACATTCCCAGATCTCTGCAAATTTCTCACTTCCTAATGGAACAGCTCTCACTTCCTGACAGACTATTCCTCAGCTTTTGATAGACTATTTCACACTTCTTGATAGAACTGCATATTATGAAAGGAAAATAGCCACAGGGAACTTATTTCAGTTGTAATCCCCCCACCCTCAATTATCAACAAATCATATCATTTACTGCACAACTCAACTGTGTGGCCAATAAGAATTCTAAATTTTACTGTACCCAGAGTAAAAAACAATGTATAGTATTTGAATATTGGCAGTAATAAAATGAAATCTATCTTATTGCCCAAAGAGATTCAAAGTTTGATAGTAGAAATGCAGAACAGAAGAATAAACAAGCATTGTAAACATCTACAAATATTAGCATTCTGTCTAATGTTATTCATACAAAGAAAATTATCTCTTCGTTATAAGCTAAGAGACTAATGTCAAAGGACTTCATATATCTTTTACTCCTTAATAATGTTACTTTTGACCATCCTGTCCCAATCAGTCTCTAAATCTTACATTTCATTCTTTCTGATCTTTTGGTGTCCACTATTTATCACCATATAGCTCAAGCTTTCTTGCTTCAAGTTCTCCATTTATAATCAAAAAGTTTAAAAATTTCAAAGTTAAAATGATTTTACAAAGGGCCCAACAAAATATATTCTTGTTATTAAAAAAGAACAGGCAACACTTAAGAGTTAACAAATGTTTTCTCGCTGTTTTGCTACATAACAATTAGTGCTCCCAGCTCCAGAGCGCAAGCCTCTTTCCGCCCTGCACACCTAATTCCTCCAAAAACTGTATCTACTGAGCATACAGAATTCCTTTCCTGAGGATTTCATACATGTTAGTTGTTAATATTATGTGAATTATTTAAATTGTATGATATGCATACATGCTTTCAAAAATTTTATGGTACAGATATACCATAAGAACAGCAAATGTCAACTCCTAATCAAACCTGGATCCGAAATTCTTTTTCAGGATAATGCCCTAATAGAAAAAATCAATTGTTTGTTCTAATTTACAGCATCTACCTTCCCAAGCACTGCCCAAAATGAAAAATATCTGAATTCATTCATTCAATAAACATTTATTATAAGAGTGCTTTCTTTATCCTCAATTTTCAACTTTCCTCCTTCCCAAAACACAGTCATAGTGAAAAAAAACTTGGAAAATGAAGTCAGGAAGACATGGTTTTGAATCCTAACTCTGCTATGCTAGTTTATTTCTCTGTGTTTAAAATTTTCTCCCCTATAAAATAGGAAAAATAATGCCTTCCTTTTGAGGAAATTTCTGTGAAGATATGTGTAAAAGCACCTGCCTCATTGCTTGACAGATAATAGGTCCTCAATAAATAGTAACTACTCATAGTACAAAAGCCTACAATTTTGCCCCCAAATCACTAATATCTAGCACCTTACTTTTTCACCAATCACATTTTAGAAATTGTTATGCATAAAATAACATGGATTCATTTTTTTTACATTTAATTACATTTGATAATTACATGTAAAATAATGTTAAGTGATCCTGAAACCCGAGTATAATCATCTTCTCTAATCTTTCAATAGCTCCCCACTATAGCTAACATAAAATCCAAATTCATGACCACGGCATTCAAATGGGCTATAGGATCTGGTTCCTGCCTCTCCACAACCTAATCTCACATCACACTCCCTCTAACTCAATAAACTCTGGCCACATTTTTCAATGTCTTGAACAAGCCATGTTTTCCCAAATTAAAGTCTGCATCTGCTGTCCCCTCCCCCTCAACACTCACTCTGCACCTACTCTTCCGTTACACACACAGCTAGCTTCTTCTCATCCTTCATGTTTCAACCCAACTGTCACTTCCACAGAAATCTTCTCTGAAAACCATCTCAGAAAAGGTCCTGGTCTTCTATTCTGTCCTTTATGTGCTCTTCTCAGCAATTAACTTTGTCTGTCTGTATTTAAGGCCTATCTTCCCCACTGGAAGGCTAGACTACAAGAGAATATTAAAATGACCCTAGTTTGTCATTGCTACTTGCTATTTGTATACTGGTTTGTTTCTGTGTTTTGCTTGTTTATTTTTTGTATCCTTTTCAGGATCCTACAGGTCAGAAAGGTGACTGGGCCAAGATGGAATTAAGTGTTTGTGATTCGTAGAGACTTTGCAGAACATTACATCTCCACTGTTTTTTTGAAGATCAGCCTCAGTCTCAAAAATTTTATATTCAGATGATTTCAGAAATGTCCTTTGTAAAAATGTTTTAATATCACTTTTTAAAATGTCATAAATAATTAATATTTTATAATTTCTACTTGATCAGCAAGAAAAGTGGTACAATCTGATTAAGCTGCGAACAATATTACTGATGTTCTGAACAGTTACCTGGAAATTCTTTAAAAAGTATGTTAAAAATACCAACAATATTAGCAATATTTATATTTCAGCTTAAAATAGGAGGAAATTTGTATCGGTCATTTTTCACTTTGCTAGATGAGAAAATTTAAGAAATTTCACATTAACTATATAGAACTTTCATGAAAACATCTTATAAGCAACTTTCTGTTATTTATGGCCAGAAGACTCTTCTACGAGTAAGACATTTCACCTAATACATGATGCAAAGTCTTTTGAATTTCTAAAACGAGAGTATTTTTCAGTTCCACTTTTTTATATTGCATGATGAAAATATGGGTTCAATGATAATATAATGTGAAAATTAACCCAGAGGTGCAATCTAAAGATCTGAATCATGCCACTGTTTTACACTGTAATTCAATACTTCTTTGATCATTAAGTAATGTCATCTTTTTCTATCATAGGCAATACTTCACTAGTATTCTGAGTACAAAATGTTTTATCATAGTAAATTGTCAAGTTCTTTTTAAACAGGATATCTTCTCTGCAAAACTTCAATACAGTTACTTTGACCTAATATAATATGGATACAGTTACTTTGACCTAATATAATATGGATAGTTATCCAATTTGAAATATTCTAAATAACTATGAACTGGACATACCATAAACATGAATATTCAAGATCACTTCTACTTCATATGCTAATGTTCTGTATTACTGCTACAATTACATATATAGGCTTTTATGGTTGAGAAGTATTTGCAGGTTTACAAAGATAAAGGCAACAACCCAGTCTACTGCAGCCCTCAATCTTTTGCAATCTTTTGGGGTTTTTAATAATGATAAATATTTCATTAACTCATTGCTATTTACAAAGCTGTTGGGTTTTCCATTTCATTTCAATGAATTATAGTAACAAAAGAAAGGAAGACTTGATAACAAATCTGTCCTGGAAAATCTAATTCATCTCATTGGTTTACTAGGTCACCATAAAAAGGTAAAAGCAGGAGACTGAGGACAAGAAACAAAATATAAAACAGAAGTGAAGGGATCCAAAGTCCAGTCCTAGCTTCTCTAACAAAATATAAGAACACTTCTAAGACAGAATGGGAATTATGGGACCAAGTCTTAAGGTATAATAATAACAGTCAACATTTACTGAACAGTTACTATGTGCCAGACACTGTTCTAGTGCTTTATCTGTATTAATTCTTTTCATCTCCCAACTCTAGTGGTAGGAACTATTATCTCCATTTCCAATGAGAAAACTGAGCCACAAAGAGAATTAATAATTTTCTCAGAATCGTGAAGCTAGCTATGGAGAGGTAAGATTTGAACTAAGTTAGTCTGACTTCCCTGTGCCCAATATCATGACCACTAAATCTACACTATCCAATACAATAGCCACTTAGAGACATGTGGCTATTGAAAATTTGAAATATGACTCATCTAAATTAAAATTTGCTTTAAGTATAAAATACACACCAGTTTAGAAGATTTAGTGTACACACGTGCATAAACACACACACACACACACACACACAGAGAATATAAAATATCTCATTAACAATTTTTATACTGATTACATGTTTAAATGTTTTGGATATATTCTTTTAAATGAAATATATTATTAAAATTAATTCCACCTGTTTTTTCCTTTTCTAATGCGGTACATAGAAAATTTTAAATTGTGTACGTGGCTTGCACTTTTATATTTCTATTGGACGGTGCTGCACTGGACCATGCAATTCTTTCTTAATAGGCTTTAAAACAAACAAGTTCTTCCTAAAGAAAAAAAGTTTCATTGTTTCTGCAAAGGGTAACAGATTATGAATCATGACAGCAGATGTGAGGGTCAAAGCAAAGCTCTTTCTGGCTGTCAAATATAAACTGGTCTACCATCTAAACAGTAACAAAGGATTTTAAGCAACTATCAGCACTCTCTCTTTAACACCTATTCAGAAATGTCTTTTTAGAAACTTTTAATTAAAACTTGCAGTAATAATCAGTTCATTACTGATGAATATTCAAAGCACTGGGAGAAATGTTTCTGAAAAAAGAACAGTCACACGATTCAGCGTATCATCCACAAATTACTTATTAATTACGAAGGAGGAAATGTACCTTCATAATGGACAGATCTGGTGGCCACCACCTTAACTAAGCAATGAAATTCAGTATTACCAGTAATGAGACAACCTGACGAATATACATCCTAATGGGCTGCAGTAAGAAGCATTGTAATACTATCGCTAAAAATGTTTAACCTAAATGTAAGAATGAAGAAATTACACAAATCCAGAATGTGAGACATTCTATAAGACAACTGCCCTGAACTCTTTAAGAATGAGTCAATGTCATGAAAAACAAAGGCAAGAGAACTGCTGTAAATGAAAAGAGTCTAAAGAAAGAGAAACAAATGCAATAAATGAACTTTTTATTGGATCCTGGGCTACAAAAAAAATTTAGGAAATAATTGGGTAAATTTAGAGTTTATTTGATAATACTGCATTAATTTTAATTTTCTTAGATGTGATTAATGGTACTGTTATATAGGATAATGTCTTTATTTCTAGATACTTTTGCAATAGTTAAAATATTGAGAGAAAAACACTGATTTGGGTTGCTGATTGTCTAAATAATTACAATATACCAGAAACTATGCAACATGTAGTATATACTCTTAGGCATAAGGACTCAAGAAAATTCAGTCAGTTGAAATTAATTATATTCCCCAGAAGTTATAATTTCAGAAAAATAATCTCTTTTGTCTAAACAAAACAGTGGACACTGTTGGTTCTTTAGCTTTCCACTGATCATTTAAGCTACCCCACTTCGTTCTGATAAATTCTTTTGCTTAAGTTAAAATTAAAAAAAAAAATTTAAATTAGTTAAAATTTGTGATACTTGCAATTAAAAACACTCTGGGTATATAAGATTTTAAAATAGACTTAATAGTACATATTCATATAAAGAGTTAGAAATTAATAAAGTGACAGAGAATTTTAAAAGTGTTCCAAATATTCTGCCAATTTGAGATAACTTAACCTATATGTTAGCTATTTGAGAAGAAATTTTTCTAATTTTAGGATCTAGGTCTTGATCTTTATAAAAAACAATGAACATATACATCCTCCTTAACATAACTTATTAATTTATTTTTTTCATTTTTGAAGTTAAATGTCCCTTCTCACTGCTGTTTCTAAAGTGTGCCTCTAATAGTCTTTGACCACCTTGCCTTTGCTCAGGGAAACCACATAAAATAAAACTAAGATTAGGTAGAGTGAAAGGCCCTGAATAACGACCTAATTACCACAGATCACTAGGTCTAAAAAGGTACTACATTTTTAGACAGCAGAGTTTCAAAAGCTTAAGTCAGTAACAATAACATCAAAAATTTCTGGACTTCATAGGCTCTTTAAAATAAATATTTACATACTGATTCTTTAAAAAATATTACTAAGAATCTACTATGTATAAGAACAAAAAATTTTCCTCTTGTTATTTGTTTCTCACTCCACCTAACCCCACTCCTATTCCCATAATACAAGTTTGATGAGAGCAGGAACCCTGCCTAGCATCTATAATGGGTGCTCAATAAATATTTGTTGAATGAGAGAATGTTAAACACCTAAGTTACAATAAGACACTAGTACCTACCCTCATATACACAATATGAACAGAGTTTACATAAACACAACAAGAACAATGTGGTAGAAGCCAAAAAAGGGTATGCTAATTCTCCAAGGTGCATAGAGATAAGAGAACTGGACTAGAGAGTCAGGGAGGGAATTCATGCAAAATGTGATTACTAACATGAATGAAACCTGAGAGAGGACCAGGAGCTAGCCAGTGAAGAGCAGAATGTAGCCAGTCAAAGGAACAGCATGTGTAAAGGCCTAGAAACAAGGTGGTGGTGGAAGAGGCAAATCAGTAAGCCTTGGAGAAGGGTTAAATGTGGAAGTGAGGCTAAGTGGATGTAAAGTAGGGGTGATGGAGGAGTCAAAAATGACTGACAAGTTTTTGGCTTGGACTATGGCTGGATGGAGGTGCCTGTCACTAAGAGGACACAGTGGGGGAGATCATGGTGTCTGCTATCGACATGGAGAGTTTAAGATGATTATAGAACATGGATGTGGAGGACACACAAGTTTGGAGCTCAGTAGAGATTCAGGATGGAGATACATGTTGAAACTGAAGTTACTAGAGAAAATGAGATAGACTAAGAATTATAAAATCTGAAGAAAACTGAGGACCAGATTCTGCAGAACACCATTTAAGAGAAAGGCAGAGAAAAGGCCTGCAAAAGTCACAGAGGTCAGAGGACAAGAGAACATGGCATTCCAGGAGCCAAAGGAACATTTCAAGGAGGATTAACTACTCAGAGTAAAATATAGATGGACACTCATTCATTTAATATATACTGAGGTCACTGATGACCTAGGCAAGAACACATTTAGTGTAGTAGTGAAGACAGATGCCAGAATACAGTGCACTCAGGAAAAAGATGAAACATGAAGAAAGCCTGTAAAATGCAGAATAGCACTTCTCAAATTTTACTGTGCATACCAATCACCTGTTTGAATCCTGTTAAAATTCAGATTCTGATTCATTAGTTCTAGAGTGAGGCCTGACAGTCTACATTTCTAACAAATAGGCAGGTGATGTTAATTCTGCAAGTCCACAAACAAAAGCTAAGAAGCAAGGACAGAAAGACCATTTTCAAAAAGTTTGACTATAAAAGGTAGAGCAGAGACTGGTAAATAAAGAAGATCTGATCTTCCTTTTCTTTTACAGTCTTTGTAACAGAAGAGACCTGAACATGTTGAAAGATGGAAAGAACCAGTAGAGAAGGTAAAAGAGAATATTCAAGCAAGAAGAGGGTAAAACTAGGATGCAGGCTTCTGGCCATAATGAAGTAACAGGGACTAGGCTTACCCTCCTGCCTTAGACAACTAGAAAACTGGACAAAAATCAATGAAACAATGTTTTTTGGACATTGGACAATAGATAGCATAGGACTGTGACCCCTGAGAGAAAGGAAACAAACAAGGTGAGCCCTAAAATTACCCCATATTATAGCCTGTAAGTATCCCATTTTTCTAGGCCTCAGCATGAGGCAGATGAAAGCAAAGAGAGCTCTGAAATGTGACACAATTGAGAGACAGATCAGAGTTGGGGAGACCAAAGTGACTAAAATTTTCAGGGCAGAATACAAAAGAGGAGGGAGCTGAGAGAGAGACAGACAGACACAGACATGTACAAACAAAGGAACTCCGAGTTTGGCAGAAGAGTCCCCTTGAATCTTTGGATGAGTACTCATGTGCATATGAGGGGGCTAAAATTGTACAAAGTATGTTTTCTAACCACAGTGGAATTAAATTAGAAATCAATAACAGATATTTGTAAAGTCCTAAAATAGTTGGAAATTAAGCAACATACTTCTAAAGAACCCATAGATAAAAGAAGAAATCACATGAGAAATTACAAAATATTTTGAACTTAACAAAAATACAGCTTGTCGAATTTGTTCAACATAACTAAAGTGATGCTTAGATAGAAATTTCAAGCATTAAATATCTGTTTTAAAAAAGACATGTAGGAGGATTAATTTTAGATCAGAGGAAGAATACTTCTTTTGTTGCAACAAGAAGGAAATAAAAATATAGGTAAGTTTGGTGGTATTTTTGGGAGTCATTGTAAATTGCTCGTATAATCTCTAAAGTATGAAGTGAGTAAAGATATCAGCAAATGATTGTCAATGGAATCTAAGACAGGGAAGGAAATAAACAGGAGTAAACTGAGATGAGTAAAAATGGTGTCTGTATGTGAGAACTCTGGAAGGACAGCAGACTGTGGTGAGACTGTGGAGTGATGACAAGGGGTAGGGTGTAGTTATGGAATTCCACTGGTGCTTGAAGTGGCATGAAAGAGAAGCCACTGGAGGTGACGAAGTTAAAAAACTGAAGATGATATTAGCAGGTGAGCCAAGCAGACACACAAATTATTCAGAACAATGGTAGACTTGAAATGGAGAGGAAGATTGTAAAACAAGACCTTAAATTTTCAATGAATGAAGTAAAAAGTACACAAATAATAGTGAACGAGAGAAACAGAGATAAAATTCAGTGGCCCACATCTTGAAAGAGTAACAATTTTTATAACAGGAAATATTTCACATTTCTGAAAGCTATTTTTACATTATTCTTCAGTAATCAGCTATGTTCTAGAGAACCGATGTTATTCTAAATATCACTGATTGAGTATTTTTCTCATGGAAAACAAGCATTACAGATTTTATTCAAATATACCACCATATGTTTACAAATTGCTACCAAGTTCAGCTAAAAAAAAAATCCAAGATGTATTAATTCTTGAACACAGAAAACAAACAGCACATGAATAATTTATTGAAAGCTTTTGCTGTCAGCTGCTTTAATAACAGAAGTAATATTTATGAAATCTCACAGAATAATCCTAACAAATATATGCAAAAGAGAACACAAGACTAAGAATCCTTAATAATGAATTTCATAATATCAAAGCTATGTTCTACAAAGAACGCTGTGCATGCACAAGCTCTCATTGTAAAATAAACAGATGTTTCCAAAAAAACATGTCAAAGTCTCACAAGGTCTGTAGACCATGTTCTAGAATTCTTCTCTTTAACTGCATATTTACTAATGGAAATAAATTGAATTTAAAAGTTTGCTAACTCAACCCTGTATTAGTAAACTGTCACATTAAGTCACAAATTCATATTTCATTCACTGAGCTCTTAATCTCTTGATAACACACTTCTGATGTGAAATAATCTTCAGGAGAGAAGAGAAAGGAGACCTCTAAAATCCAAGAAAGATGTTAATAGTTAATAGCATCAAAAGGATAAGATACGTGCCCCAAAATAATCACAAGAAAGCCATATATATTATAACCAAGCAGCCGTAAATACATTTGTGGCAGTAAAATAAGCCATTTCTATACTATAACTGCATATCATTTTCACATGGATGTAGAATTTAGTTACTAAAATGAAATGCAAATGGTGTTTAATTGATTTAAAAAGTGTTCAATCTCATTCATAATAAGAGAAATTCAAATTAAAACTACAACGAGATACAATTTCTCACTTATCATATTGGCAGGAAAAAAATTAACATACTCTGTAGGCAAAATACAGGGAAACAGGCTGATGGAAATGCAAAATGGT
>NW_006442512.1:3055995-3072686 GCF_000325575.1 Pteropus alecto
GGAAAGTTTGCAACATCTATCACAATTATATATGCATTTGTCCTTTGATTTAGCAATCCCATGTCATGAATCTATCCCAGAGATACAGTGGCCAAAATATGAAAATAGGTACAAGCAAGACTATTCACTGCAGTGCTGCTTGTAGTAAGAACCCAGAAGCAACCCTGATGACCATCGTTAAGGGACACAATGAACAAACTACAGTGCACAGACACAACAGGGTGCTATACAATTATCAGTAGGACTACAGAACTTCAGTCTACTGTGAAGTGATCTCTAGAATAAATTAAGGGAAAAAGCAAAAGTTGGAGAAAAGTGTGTATTTTTATCTAAAAAAGGTGGGATATTCATACATCACACACACAAAAAAATTTTAAGCCATACAAGGAAAGGAAATATGGTTAAAAGAGAGCGATTCAAGCTCTGAATAGAACCTGTTCATAGATTTGACTTTGGGACCATGTCAATATTTTACATAATTTAAAAAAGAATTAAAATTTTAAAATCCCTAAAAACTGAAAGCAGAAATGAATCAAACCTAAATCTCCAGCTGTCATTATAATCACACAAAGAACGAGTCTAAAAGAATCTAAGAACACAATAACCATACTATACATAATAGAATATGCCCTAAAAACAAACAAAAAAAAAAGCATAAATTTTAAACTGTTTTAATAACCATTTTGTTGCAGTTACTATTGGTACTGTTATTCTGAGACTGTATATTGTGGGATAAAGCAAATGAGTCATTTCACTGACATCATACAGAATAGAATTCTCAATGTGGAAGAAAAAATAATACAAACATAAAACCAATCAGATTAAGTAAAAACCATGTATTTCTCAATTTTAATTGTAAGCACCAATATGAGTTTGTGTTTTATTTAAAAAATATGTATTTCCTAGCTAACTTTACTGAAAAGGCAAAATGATCAACCCAATAGCAATGAGTACTTTCCATACCATTTCCACACAAAAGAACCTTCCAAAAAAAACACAAAAACCAAAACAAAACAAAAAACTAGTTTGAGTGACATAAGCAGCATTGCTCCAAGTCTCTCCCCTTGAAGTTACAAGTTGGACAGCTATAATTCAACAGAAGATTCCCTGCTCAATATACAAACACGTCTGATAGATCGGGCAGAAATATGTGAAGTGGGCATATCTGAGCAAACAGTGGAAACAAGACAGGGAGGGAGATGGACAGTGACAGAACTGAGGGTATCCCCTTGCTCACCATGGCCCCGGCAGAGGCGACAGTAGTGAAGGGCAGAGAGAGCAATCAAATCTTGGTGGCTGGCACACATTAAGGTTGGGCCCAGGGTCAGCGGCAGAGAAACAGCAAAAAAATGGCAGCACTCCCAACTCTGCCAACATCTAACAAATGATTCCATAGACAGGGAACCAGCCCCCTCCCCATCTCCTTCCATCCACTCACCCTCGTGGCCCTCTGGGCAGCAAAATCCTCTCTCCACTGATGGCAAAAAGGCTGGGAAAGAAACAAGTGTTCTGTACTCATGGTGGCTAAACTAAGAGGAAGAAGAGCAGAACTGCAGATGCACAAACTTCCTCCCTTCCACCCATGCCCCACTCATCACAGGCATAGCCCATGCGTCAACTCAGAGCACCCTTGCTCCCAGCTTCTGGTTACAGGAAGGCAGTGCCAGGAACACAGAGGAGACTCACAGCCTATCCCTTCCAATCTACGGGAGAGGTGTTGAGACCAAGGAACCCAAATCAAAAAAGGGACATCTACCTCCTGAGGAATACTGAGTGTTTCCAGAACCAAGGCCACACCACCCCACAGAGATGCGGGAAGCCTCAGCAGCACAGGCAAGAGAAAATAAAAAACTTGCGCTTCAACTCCACATATTGGGAAAACAAAAGAAAGACTGTACCTATCAACTAAAATTCTTTTAAAAAAGCAGTGTTCGTTTACATGCCCAGGCAGAGAAATAATCCATCAAGCACAGTGAATAACCAAGGTAACAAGGGAATACAGAAAAATAAAAGAAAACTCTCCAGAAAATAAACTTAAAGACATGGCCATATATGATTTAAATAATAGAGAGTTCAATATTGTGGTTCTAAAAATACTCAATGAGACACAAGAAAACTCAAAAAGACAAATCAACAAATTCAGAAATAAAATCAATGAACAAAAAGAGTACGTCACCAAAGAGAACAAAACTAAAAAAGAATCACACAGAAATTCTGGAGCTGAAGAACTCAATGAAAGAGATGAATAATGAACTAGCAAGCAGACCAGATGGAGGAAAGAATTAATGACAAAGTAGAAATCAAGAAGGAAGAGGGAAGAATGGCATAGATGACAGAGGCTTTGTTCATCCCTCTTGCCACCAAATCAAAGTTGACAGAAACATGGAGCAAAGAGCAAGCAAAGTCACCTGGGATCTAGATGAACAGAAGCCCTACAACTAGGAAGAGAAATAAGAAATCACCCTGTGACAGTAGAAGGGGATGGGTAGGGGGAAGCAAGGCTGCCTGGTCCCAAGCAGCTAAGTGGGACAGAGGCTGTAGCAGCTACAACTGGCAGTTGCAGATGCCTCTTAAAGGGGCTGTGTACGCAAGCAGACTTTCGCTGTGACAGACCTGCTCGCTCTGAGCACCAGCACCGGGTCAGCTGCTCATGGGGCACCAAGGACTTACAGGGGCACACTGAGTTGTCAAAACAAGGGCCAGAGATGAGGCTCTCTCCAAGGCAGAAGTGCTAGGGTATCCACTGTTCCTGTTGAGCCCTCCCTCCTCCCAGTGTGCGGACACAGTGCTGCCACAGCTGAGACATCATCAAACTGGATGAGAGGTAGCTCCACCTGGAGGATTCCCTGAAACTCTGTCTCCCCTAACTCGTGGCCCCATCCACACCATATCCAGGTGTGTCCTTAGGGAGTCCAGTGAAACGTGTTGCCAACTCCAAGATTCACAGTGATGGCAGCTGACTTCAGTTTCTGGAGTGGCCTCTTGAGGCAAATATAAGCACAGCATCTGTGATTGATTGCTGAATCTTAACAGGGAGCCCTAGAGGGGCGCAGACTGGGGATAAACTTGGCCTGCAGCTGAACCCCTCTCCAGACTGTGACACTGGACACCTACTACACAAAGCCGCACTAATAAGACTGAAAGACTTAGGAGCTTTGATTAGTACATAGAAACAGACTCAGAAAGGCAGCCAAAATGGGAAGACAAAGAAGCAGAAACCATATGAGAAAACAGAACAGAGATCCAGGAATAATGGAGTCAGGCAAGCTAACATATTCAGAGTTCAAAACACTGGTTATAAAGATGCTCAATGAACTTAGGGGAAATATAGATGAACTCAGTGAGAACTTTAACAAAGAGATAAAAAATAAATAAAAATGGAAATGGAAAATGTAAAAGGGAACCAGTCAGAAATGTGAACACATTATGTGAGATGAAAAGTATATTAGAGGGAATCAACAGAGTGGATAAAAAGGATTGAACCACTGATACAGAGGATGGGGAAGCCAAGGACACTCAATCAGAATGGCAAGAAAAAAACAAAAGAGCCAAGACTATAAGAATAATTTAAGGAGCCTATGGGACACTATTAAATGTAAAACTATGCATGTCATAGGGGTACCTGAAGGGAAACAAGAAGCTGAAGAGCTATTTGAAGAAATAATGATGGAAAACTTCCCTAACCTGGTGAAGGAAATAGACATACAATTCCAGGAAGCTCAGAGTCCAAAAAAATCGGAACCCAAAGAGGCCCACACCAAAACACATTATAATTAAAATGCCAAAGGGTAAATACAAAGAAAGAATTTTATACAAGCAATAGAAAAGCAGTTAGTTATCTACAAGGGAGCACCCATAAGACTGACCGCTGATTTCTCAAAAGAAACCATGTAGGACAGAACGGTTTAGCACAAAATATTCAATGTGATAACAACTCAGGATCTACAACCAAGAATACTTTATCCAGCAAAGCTATCATTTAGAGTCGAAGGACAGATAAAGAGTTTCCTAGACAAAAATAAGCTAAAGGAATTTATCAACACCAAGCCAGTATTACAGGAAATGTTGGAGGGACTTCTTTAAGAAGAAAAAACATGTATCAAAAACATGAATAAAGAATGGTAACTACATTCCTATCAACAAGTGCCTCAAATGAAAAAAAAAATAAGTGCTCCAATCAAAAGATAGAGTGACTGAATGGCTGAATTGATAAGAAAACAAGACCCCTACATATGCTGCCTACAAGAGACTCACTTCAGATTAAAAGACACACACAGACTAAAAGGAAGGGGATGGAAAAAGATATTGCTTTGATGGACCTAGAGAGTATTGGGCTGAATGAAATGGGTCGGATAGAGAAAGACAAATATCACATGATTTCACATACATGTGGAATCTAAAGAACAAAATAGCAACAAAAGCAGAAATAAACTCACAGATACTAAGAATATTTTGAGGGCTATTAGAAGGGAAAGGGGTGGGGAAAACGGAAAAAAGGCAATGGGATTAAGAAGTATACAAATGGATGGTTACAAAATAGACATGGAGATATAAAGTATAGCATAAGGAAAAGAGTTAACAATGTTGTAATAAATACGTAAGGGGGAAGAAGGGTACTAGATTTAGTAATCACTTTGTGAGTTACCTAGATCTCTAATCACTATGCCGTACAACTGAAACTAATATATTATTGTATGCCAACTCATTTAAAAAACTCATGGAATTCTACAATGTTAATACGAGCAATTAATTGTCTATTATATTTCAATAAAGCTGGGGAAAAAAGAAATCTAGAAATGACTCAGGTGGAAGAAGAATCAAGAGTAAGAAAAATGAAAGAGCTCTATGAGAACTATGTGACTTCATTAGGAAAGAACACTAGAAGAATAATGGGTACATTAGAAGGTGAAGAACAAAATAACAGAGAGCCTATTCAAACAAATAACTGATGAAGAATTCCCAAACTTTTGGAAAGAACTGTATCTTTGGATACGAGAAGCTAGCAGAACACCAAATTATTTCAATCCAAAAAGGCCTTCTCCAAGGCATATTATATTAAAACTGTTAAAAATTAACAACAAAGAAAAAATTCTCATAGCAGCCAGGGAAATCCCATTAGATTATCATTGGATTTTTAAACAGAAACCCTACAAGGTGGGAAAGAATGGAATCAAATATTCAAATTATTGAAGGAGTGAAATCACCAACCAAGAATAACACATGCAGTAAAGTTATCCTTTGGGTAGGAAGGAGAAATAAAGGCTTTTCCAGACATACAAAAGCTGAGGGAATTTACCACCACAAAAGGTGCACTACAGGAAATACTGGAGGGTGTTCTTGTACCTGAAACAAGACAAAATGACACAAAACTATGAGCAAGATGACTAAGAGACAGAAACAGGAAATTGCAGCCCTTGTTCAGAATACAATATCAAACGCTTAAATATAACATAAAAGTTAAAGGAGGTAAAAACATTTTTTAAAAAAGAAGACTTGAAACTAATATAAAATGCTGAATGTCAACTATAATTGAAAAATAAACACGAAGATAATAGCAACAGCAATTAGGAAATGAGCTCACAATATAAAAAGGGATAATTTGAGACAACAAAAACATAAAAGGAGAGTGATAAAGGACTGCACTCGCACAGGTGAATGGAGATAAGTTCCAATCAGAAGAAAAAGGGCTACTGTATATATGAAACTTTCTTTTGCCTAAACCTAATGGCAACCACACACACACACACACACACACACACACACACACACACACACACACACACAGAACCCTAGAATTGAAACACATAATATAAGAAAAAAGAAACAGAGGATTAAAAGTCATAGTATACTACCAAACTACAACAACAAAGAAACACACAAAGGAAAAGAAAATGAAGACACAGAGTACCAGAAAACAAAAGATAAAATAGCAATAGGAAATCCTCATATATCAATAATCACTCTAAATGTAAATGGACTGAATTCACCAAGAGGCCCCAAAATAGCAGGCCTCCAAGCAAATGGAGTGTTCCTTTTCCAGAGAAAAGTGGGTGCCAACAGCCATACTTACATCTGACAAAACAAATTTCAAAATAAAAAAGTAACAAGAGACAAAGATGGACATAATGGTAAAGGGAATAATACATCAAGAAGACATAACACTTTTCAATTTATATGCACCCAACCTGGAAGCACCAAAATATATATAGCAACTATTGACAGAATAAAGGAAGAAACTGATGAAAATGCAATTATAGTAGAAAGCCATAGCTAGATTAGATCTAAATACCCGCACTGACAGATATATATGATCCAAACAGAAAATCAATAAGAAAATATCAGCCTTAAATGACACATTAAACCAAATGGACATAATCAATATTCCGAGTTTTTCATCTCAGACCACCAGAATATACATTCTTCTCTAGTACACATGGAACAGTCTCAAGAACAAACCGTATGTTGGGACACAAAACTAACTTCAACAAATTTAAGAAGACTGAAATCATACCAAGCATATTCTCTAACCACAATGGTTTGAAATTGAAAATCAACTGCAAAAAGAAAGCTGGAAAAACCAAAAATATGTAGAGATTAAACAACATGCAACTGAACAACGACAGGATCAAAGAAAAATTAAAAGAGATCAAAAGATACACAGAGACAAATGAGAATGACAATACGACATATCAAAAATGTTGTGATGCAACGTAAGTGGTAATAACAGGCAAGTTTATAGCATTATAGGCCTACCTCAAGAAACAAGAATGACCTCAAATAACCTAACATTGCACCTTAAAGAATTAGAAAAAGAACAAATGAAGCCCAAAGTTGGCAGAAGTAAAGAAATTTTAAAAATTAGAAAATTAAATGGAATAGAGAACAAAAAGACAATAAAAAATAATGCAACAAAGAGCTGATTCTTTGAAATGATTAATAAAATTGACAAACTTCTGGCTATACTCAAGAAAAAAGACTCAAAATCAGAAATGAAAGAGAAGTTACAAAGGGTACCAGAGAGATACAAAGAACTATACAAGAATTCTATGAAATACTATATGACACCAAATTTAATAACCTAGAAGAAACAGACAAGTTACTAGAAATATATAACCTTCCAAACTGAATCATGAAGAATTAGAAAATCTAAATAGACTGATCAACAATAAGGAACTTATTTAAAACAGTCATCAAAAACCTACCAAAAAGTAAAAGTCCAGGACCAGATAGCTTCACTCGTGAATTGTACCAAACATTAAAAGATTTAACATGTATCTTCAAACTCTCCCAAAAAATTAAAAAAGAGGCAATACTTCCTAACTGACTTTACCCTGATACTAAAACCTGGCGAGGATAACAAAACGAAAAAAAAAAAAATGACAGACCAATATCTCTGATGAATATAAATGCAAAAATCCTAAACAAAATACTAGCAAACTGAACACAACAATACATTAAAAAGATAATACATCATGTTCAAGTACGGTTCATTCCAGGGGTGCAAGAATGGTTCAACATACTCGAATCAATCAAAATAAATGGTAAAAATCAAATGATCATAACAACAGATGCAGAAAAAAAGTATTTGAAAAGATACAACATCCATTTATGATTAAAACACTCAATAAAATGGATACAGAAGGAAAGTACCTCGACATAATAAAGGCCATATATGACAAACACCCTGCTAATAGACTCAATAGTAAAAAACTGAAAGCTTTACCTCTAAGATCAAAAACAAGAAAAGGATGCCCATTCTCATCACTGTTATTCAACATAGTACTTAAAGTCCTAGCCAGAGCAATTAGGCAAGAGAAAGAAATAAAACGCATCCAAACTGGGAATGAAGAAGTCAAACCGTCACTTTTTGCCGACGACATGATTCTTTACATACAAAAACCTAAAGACACCACCAAAAAACTACTCGAAAAAAGAAACAAATGCAGTAAAGTTGCAGAATACAAAATCAATGTTCAAAAGTCCATAGTGTGCCTATATAATAATAATAAAATTTCAGAAAAGAAATGAAAAAAATAATTCTATTTGTAATTGCCACAAAAAGAATAAAATACCTAGGGATATACTTAACGAATGATGTGAAGGACCTATACATTGAAAACTACAAGACACTGTTTAAAGAAACTGAAGAATACACAAAGAAATGGGTTGGGAATATTTATGAGTTAGAAAAATCAACATAGTTAAATGGCCAAATTACCTAAAATGACATACAGATTTAATGCAGTCACCATCAAAATCCCAGTGGCATTTTTCAAAGAAATTGAACAAAAAATTATCATATTTGCATAGAACCACAAAAGACCACGAATAGCCAAAGCAATCTTGAAGGGAAAAGAAAAAAAAAAGAACAAAGTTGGAGGTATCACACTCCCTGACATCAAATAACACAACAAAGTGACGATAATCATAACAGTATGGTATTGGCAAAAAAAGACACAGACCAATGAAACAGAATTGAGAGCCTAGAAATAAACCCAAATGTATATGCATAATTAATTTTGACAAAAGAGTCAAAACCATACAGTGGAGAAAAGAAAGCCTCTTCAATAAATGGTGCTGGAAAAATTGAAAAGCCACATGCAAAAGAATAAAACTAGACTGATATTTGACACTATATATAAAAATTAACTCAAAATGGATCAGACCTAAATATAAGAACTGAAACAATAAAATACATAGAAGAAAACTTATGAACCTTGGTCTCAGGATTTTATGAACTTGACCCCAAAAGCAAGGGAAGTAAAAGCAAAAATAAATGAACAGGACTACGTCAAACTAAAAAACAGCAAAAGAAATCAACAAAACAAAGACAAAAAGTCAACCAACTCAATGAGAGAATATATTTACAAATAATACCTCTGATAAGGAGCTAATATTCAAAACATATAAAGAACTCATATGATTCCAAAAAACAATCCAATTAAAAACTAAGCAGAACACCTGAACATTTTTCCCCAGAAGATATACAAATGGCCAATAGATATAGGAAAAGATGCTCAACTTCACTAGCTATAAGGGAAATGCAAATCGAAACCACAATGAGGTACCATTTCACACCGAATTATCAGCAAGACAAGAAATAACAAGCATTAGAAAGGACAAGGAGAAAAAGGGACACTGCTGGTGGGAATGTGAACTGGTACAACCGCTATGGAAAACAGTGTGGAGGTTCCTCAAAAAATTAAGAATAGAGCTACCATATGACCCAGCAATCCCTCTTCTGGGTTTCTACCTGAAAAACTTGAAAACATCTCTATGTTTACTGAAGCATTATCCATGGTAGCGAAGACATGGAAACAACCCAAATGTCCTTCAATGATGACGAGATAAAGATGTGGTACATGTATATAACAGAATATTACTCAGCCATATGAAAAGATGAAATATTGCCATTTGCAACTACATGGATAGATCTTGAGAGTATCATGCTGAGCAAATTAAGTCAGATGGAAAAGGATCAGTATCATATAATTTCACTCATATGTGGGATACAACAAATGAGCAAACAAAACAACAAAAAAATGCACTGATACAGACAACAGTGTGGTGGTTACCAGAAGGGAAGGCTGAAGAGAATAAAGGAAGTTAAATACATGGTGATAGAAGGAAACCAAATTTTGGGTGATGAGTGCATAAAGCAATATACAGATGATGTATTATAATACTGTGCAACTAAAACTTATATAATCTTATTAACCAATGTCGCCCCAATAAATTAAAAATAAAAAACTGGCTCATTCCAGGTCTGCAATTGAAACAGATGAATTTGCAACATCTTCAATTACTATCAGTGACTACTAGCATCACCCCAAAAAACTCAAGAGGTTCCTACTGACCAAATATAGAATAGTTAAGCATCAATTATAACAGTAATGCGATAAATTGAAACACTCAAAAATGTTGAAACCCGTTACTTTATAATGACCTCAAAAAAAAATTAATTGGTCAACTCTGGAGAATGTTACAGAATCAATTCGTTATTTTGAAAAGTGACATGTAAGAGTGAAAGAATTAAGCATTTTTCCTATCAAACTGTTCCTAATGGCAAAAAAATTATTGATGAAAGTTTCTGTTTATAGAAGAAGTATTCCAACTAATAATGAAGAAATGATACAATATCACCATTTTGCAACCCTAATGAATTAACAGTTCTGAGCATTAATTATCAATGGCTCAAGAGTCAAGAAACTTTTTCTTTAAATGGGCCAGATGGTAAATGTTAGGCTTTGCAGGATACATACAGTTTGTCACATAGTCTTGTTTTTAACTTTTATTTTTAACAACACTTAAAAATGTAAAAACCAACATTAGCTCATGGGATGTATGAAAACAGGCCACAGACCAGATGTGACCCATGGAAAAAAACCCTGGTGGCCAACAGCAAAAGGGAAAGCGACCCAATCATACATTATATGCCTCTTGATGAAAGCATATACCACCACCACTGATGTGGTAGTCCCATGAAATCCTGAAATGGATCAAGCAAAAGTACCATAAAAATAAATGATATAATTTAGCAAAGAGGGTTCTAAGTTATTTGTTAATCATTCTTTGCTCTTATTTTTAACAGGTATCCAGAAATCCAGCAGGTGAGCTTTAAAACAAAGCTCTTAATTATCTCCCTCTACCCAACTACAGCAGCTGACACTTGTCTAGTGCTTAGGTTCCTCTATTAAATTGATACTCTCTATATCCTAAAGATAAAAAAGCAGTAACTACTACTGATACAGGGAACAAAAGAAGTCAGACAGCTACGTAGCAAATATTACTTCTCTATATAAACCTTGTAATTTTACCCTATTTCAATATAAGCATGAATGCATGTTCTGAAGGCAAACAAAAGATTTGAGAATTACCCATATAATTTCTCCATTTGAACTAATAGTTCAAACTTTATGCACTTTTAGTGAGTACTCACAAATCATGTTAACTGTTCATTTCAATAACTTTTCTTGTCTATGGCCATGCCACCCTAAACAAGCCCGATCCTGTCGGATCACAGAAGCTAAGCAGGGTTGGGCCTGGTTAGTACTTGGATGGGAGACCACCTAGGAAGACCAGGTGCTATAGGCGTAAAAAATAAAAAATAGGGGATTGTATGCTGACAAGATCCTTGCAATCTGTGAGGTCAACCAAGGGTTGCCTTGCCTAAAAAAGTCTAAAAATAAAATAAGTAACTTTTCTTGCAGGTGTCATATGAGAGAATATTCTGTTTTTGTGTTCACTATGCACTTTCTGATTAAGAGAAAAATATGTTTTCCAGAGGACTACATCTTTAAAATAGCAAACCTCAACTGGGAAAAAAAATATTATTTAAACAAATTTTCAACTCTCATATCCAACTTTTCAGGAATGTAATGCATAAAGCAAACTGAAATAATACCAAACCATAACCGCATATATGTACGTATACCAATGCCCAATGCCCACAGTATCTAAAAAAGGTTCCTGCACAAAGTAGGCACCAGTTTGTTTAATTTAAAACTTTTGAGGTTCAAATTTTAAAGCCTATAAACTAGATATATAACTAGGAATTGGCTAAGTAAATTATGGCATATTGATACAGTCACTAAAAATTATGAAGGGAGGGATTAAGAGTAGTAGATAAGAGCATAAGTTCAAGAGTCAGGCTGCCTGAGTTCAAACACCATTTCTGTCAATTGCCAATTATGTGGCCTTGGGCAAATTATCTAGTCTGTTTCCTCATCTCTAAAATGGAGATAATAGCCACTATCTCATAATGCAGTTGGAAGGACTCCCCATGGACAATCTTAGTTATTTTCTCTCTATCCTGATAACCAAATAACAGAAAGTGACTCTACTGATACTTCCAAAGCATTTCTTTACATTTGTGTAAAAACTCCTTCTCCTTTGAGGCTTGTGCTAGTTAATTTATTGCCTCTCAGCTTTAAATATACCCTCATTGCCCTGCTTTTTTCTATTGGAACTAGATTCTTCAGTCTATGTGCTTCCTTTGTCAGCTGACTTGAGTATCAGGCTCAGCTAAGACAAGAGTGCTAAAGGGATGTACCCACCTCTATACATATCAGAGTTCTCTCTTACTCCTCTTCGTAGTTTAGTGCCTTTGACCTGAATAACAATTTTTTAAATTAAAACTTCCCTGCAGGAGTTACTGGCATGGCTTCTGTCTCCTCATTGGAGCCTGACTGATAGAAGGTTCAGGCCTTTTAGCTATAACACTTACTGCCTTCTTATTGCTTATCCCACCCCAGCCCGCTCCTCCTAAATCATTATTTTCTTTAACTTCATGATTAAAGCCTTTAAATGATACTGACACAACTTTGACCTCATATGAACGTAAAACTCTGTTCTACAATAAAATTCTCTCCATAAATGCTGGTAAATCACAAGTCTGGTGAACTTCATGAGCTGGTTTCTCAGTTTTTGTCTTTAGTTCAGGGTCCAGTCAGTCCTCTTTGAATTGTTTTGAAATGGACTTCTGGACAGCTTCATCCATCTTCACTATGATGGCAAAAGTATTATGGCCTCATTCAAGCCTTCTGAGTGTCAAGTGCTACAATACTAGGTAAATTTTATCACTGTTATAGGTTACAGCTCAAATTCTACTTTTTCCATGACACTTTTGCAGATCACCACAGTGTTCTCTCTCACCTCTTAAGTAACTCTAAAAATCATTGCTATAGATGGTGGTGATTTTTCGGCACTTTCTCAGTTCAACACTATGATAAACATTTACAAAGTAGTAGAGTCATTTGCAAGAAATACAAATACTGTCTTTGTCCTCAAGTTTACAACCCTGTTTGAAAATAACACATTTGCATGGCTTGGTAAAGGTGGCTTTTGATTACAAACAACAGAATTACATGCAAATTTACTTAAGAAATACAAATTTTTTAATAAAGATATAGGTAGTCTCATAGTATCACATTTCTGGTTCTAATCTGATATAAAACCCAACTGCACTTCCCATTCTGAAAGTTCATGAAATGGATGTAAATTGATATGCTGTGCCCCAAAAGCATTAAAGTGGTTCCCCTTTATCCACTGAGTAAATTTTCCAAGACTCCCAGTGGATGCCTGAAACTGCAGATAGTACCAAACCCTATGTATGCTATATTTTTTCCTACACATGCATACCTGTCATAAAGTTGCTACTGACTGGATAAAGATGGTGGACTAGGTAAAAGCAGAGTTCACCTTCTCTCAGGTCCACATTGAAATTACAACCAAATTATAAAATAATCAACATGGATAAGCACCTCAAGTACAGCTGATCATAACACATACGTCTGATAATATAATGAAAGAGCCACATTGAAACTGGTAGGAGGGGCAAAGTCACGAATGGGGCTGGACCTGAGCTCATGGGTGGTGGAGGATCACCGGGAGAGAAAGCGAGGTTGCAGAGGCTCCCCTGAAGGAGAGAGGGTCCTAGCCTCATTTAGGAGCTCCACAGATCAGGGTCGCAGATCAGGGAAGAGGAGTTCCCAAAAATTCTGACTAAAAATCAGAGGAGATTCTGGCCATCTGGGTGAGACAGAAGGAGACTGAAACCCTAGATGTAGGTTTAAAGAACCCACGCACAGGCTCTCTCACCTGTGGACACTCACCGGGCACTGGTGGTGGGTCAGAGGCTCACACAAGATTCATACGGGGAAATACTGCATTACTTGGTACCAGGATGAGGGCTGGACAGGTAGCTGCCATTGTGCCTTAGTCAGGCTTCCCTAAATGGCAACCTACAGATCATGCCAGCTTGCCCTGGCAGATCCCTCCCACACAGCCAATTCAGAAGCACTGGCCTGAGGAGATCAGCCAGCCCCACCTAACCAGCAGATTGCCTAGGACTTTTGTTGCCATAACCTTAACCATTTCTGGGTCAAACATATGCAGCAGGCAGCCAGTGCTGTTAGTGCCCACTCTGATGACAACTGCAGGCAGATCACTGCTACCAACAGGAACCAGGGCAGATCTCAAGGATCTGTGGGGCAGTCCCAGACAGCAGCTGGTCTTGCTGTGATCTGTGACTTTTGTGGGAATGCAAGAACAGTTACTGAAGTTGCAGCAAGACTGAGGGCTATTTTCTCCCTGAGACCCTGCCCCATCCAATCCACGAACTGCCCCAGGCAGCTCAATGACAGACAACGGCCACCACCATGCCCCATCCTTAAGTCTAGCAATCCGCAGAGGCCACAAACTTTGGCTAGCACAGTGTGAGCATTGCATAGTATCAGTTGCAGGCAGACCTTTGCCGTCTGCAAGAGCTGCAGTATCGCCTGGGAGGATCAAAGAGGTCTGTGGGACCACCCCAGACGGCAGTTGGTCTCACTGTGATCTGTGACTACAGCGGGATCGTGCAGGTACAGAAGCTGCAGCAAAACTAAGACTGTATTGGCCTACGAGCCCTTGTCTCCAAGATCCTGCTTCATCAAAGTCATAAAGTGCCTGCATCCCACTGACAGGCAGCCTCTCCTGCCCTGCCCTTCTCTGGGGTTGCGCAATCTGCGTAAGAAACAGACAGAGCAGTAAGTGCATTTTGGGGAAAACACTGTGGGAAGGCCACTGCTGCCTGTATGAGCTGCAGTATCTCTTGGCGGGATCAAAAGGATCTATGGGACCACCCCAGACAGCAGCTTACCTCCCTGTGATCTGTGACTAGTGAGGGAATGCACAGACACAGAAGTTGCAGAAAACTGAGGCTGTATTGGCCTGACAGGCCTTGACTCCCTGAGATCCTGTCCCATCCAATACACAAAGTTGCCTGCCCTGGGGTAGCGCATTCTGCACAGTCAACAGACCTCAGCCAGTGAAGTAAGCAAAATTCAGGTAAGACAGAAAACTGCTGCCAGCACGAGATATAGTATTGCTTGGGCAGATCTCAGGGGTTTTGTGGGCCCATCACAGATGGTGGTAGGTCGCATGGTGACGTGTGACTTTGGTGGGAGCCCGCAGTCCCAGAGCTGGCAGCAAATCTGGTGATGGCCCCAGGCCTCACTGAGATGACACCCCACCTAACCCACAAATTACCTGTGGCAAGCCTGCTCCCAGGCAACCCAGTCCCATCCTGTGCTTTCCCTGGATCACAAATTCAACAGCAAACAACAGCACTCAGTTCATGCAAAGTCTGTTCATCCAGGAGAAGTCTGGATGACTTCTACAAATGGAAACTTGGGAACCACAGAGACAGTGCTGGCATGTACAATGACACTGCAGTAGCAGGGGGATATTTGCTCAATGGATCCAGGAGACTCCTGGAGTCCTTGCACCACCAAACACACATATCCACCAGAGGCTCTTCCAGTTTCAGAGACTTACAGGCAACTGATAGGCAGTGTCAGGCCTTGAGGAGCACTGGTCCTTCTGCTAAACAGCCCTAGGCCAGGTACAGAGGATAGCTGGACCACTGCCTACAACGTCGCTTCTACTTACCTATAGATCCAGCATTGACCACAACCATCTGTGGATCGCTCTGTAGCTCTCACCAGGTAGCCCTGATAAATCAAAGGCAGCAGCTAACCTTGGCTGACTGGGGAGCCCCTCCCAAGGGGCCACAGAACCAAGATATCCGGAGACTGGCACTAGACCAAGGGTTGCCAACAGAGCAACCTCTGACTAGCCCCATAAGTGGTGCACACAAAGGGTGGTCTTAACAAGTACACAAGTCTGCTGGGGCAAATCCCACTCAGTGGGGTCAGCCCCCACATAGAAATTCTTACCCTGTGGGTGTAGCCAATTTTCACAGTTAGTCAGCCGAGTGTTAATCCCATCCACTGATGTACTACCACCAATAAAGCTTTAGCTACAACAGAAGATCATACTCAACCCACACAAAGATCATGTCCAGAGCCCCCGGCATAGTGATTAGGGACAGTGTGCCACTAGACCACACAGGACATCTTCCACATAAGACCATCTGGGCAAGGCTGAGAGACTAAACAAATATTCCTAACACATAGAAACGAACACAGAGAGGCTAATAAAATGAGAAAACAAAAAAACATGCCACAAATGAAACAACAGGAGAAAATTCCAGAAAATAAGCTAAATGAAATGGAGGCAAGCAAACTACCAGAGAGAGAGAGTTCAAAAGAATGGTTATAAGGATGCTCAGCTCAATGAACTTAGGGGGAGAATGGATGAACTTAATGAGAACTTCAACAGAGAGACAGTAAGCATAAAAAAGAACATAGAAACCATAAAAAAGAACCAGACAGAAATGAAGAATACAATAACTGAAATGAAGTATTCACTGGAAGGATTCAACAGTAGATTGGACAAAAGAGAAGATCGAATCAGCGAACTGGAAGACAAGGTAGCAGAATACACCCAATCAAAACAACAAAAAGAAAAAAGAATTTTAAAAAATGACGATAGTTTAAGAGACCTCTGGGACAACATGAAGCGTAACAATATCTGGATCATAGGAGTACCTGAAGGAGAAGAGAGAGAGCAAGGGGTTGAGAATGTATTTGAAGAAATAATGACAGAAAACTTTGCCCTAACCTGGCAAAAGAATTAAACATATAAGTTTAGGAAACACAAAGAGCCCCAAACAAGAGGAATTCAAACAGACCCATACCAAGACATATCATAATTAAAATGCCAAAGGTCAAAGACAAAGAATCTTAAAGGCAGCAAGAGAAAAGAAGCTAGTTACTTACAAGGGTACCCCCAAAAGGATGTCTGTC
>NW_006442512.1:3072861-3083436 GCF_000325575.1 Pteropus alecto
TGGGGGTGGGGCGGAGAATTTATGACCACAAATACTCTACCCAGCAAGGCTTTCGATTAAAATGGAAGGTGAGATAAACAGCTTCCCAGACAGAGAAAAGCTTAAGAAATTCATCACCAACAAGCCAGTATTACAAGAAATATTAAAGAGACTTCTGTTAAAAAAAAGAAGGGGGAAAAATATACAAATAATAAAATGGCAGTAACGATGTACCTATCAATAATCACTTTAAATGTCAATGGATTAAATGCTCCAATCAAAAGACACAGGGTAACCAAACCGATAAAAAATTAAGACCCATGCAATATGCTGTCTACAAGAGACCCACTTCAGATCAAATGGCACTCACAGACTGAAAATAAAGGGATGGGAAAAGATATTTCACGCAAATGGAAATGAAAAATAAGCTGGAGTAGCAATACTGATATCAGACAAAACAGACTTCAAAACAAAGGCTATCATAAGAAGGGCATTACATAATAAAAAAGAGATCAATCAATCAAGAGGACATAACCCTAGTAAACATATACACACCCAACACAGGAGCACCTATATACATAAAGTAATTACTGATTGACATAAAAAGAGAGATCAATAGTAATACACTCATAGCAGGAGACTTTAACACTCACTGACACCAATGGACAGATCTTCCAGACAAAAAATCAACAAGGAAACAATAGGCTTAAAAGACATACTAGAACAGATGGTTTAATAGATATTTTCAGAGCATTTAACTCCAAAGCAGCAGAATATACTGCACATGAACATTTTCCAGATTAGACCACGTTAGGATGCAAAACAAGTCTCAATAAATTTAAAAAGACTGAAACTATATTGACCATCTTCTCCGATCACAATGGTATGAAACCAGAAATCAACTACAAGCAAAAAACTGGAAAATACACAAACACATGGAGGCTAAACAACATGCTACTAAACAATGAATGGGTTAATAATGAGATCAAAGAAGACATCAAAAGATACCTAGAGACAAATGAAAATGAAAACACAATGATTCAAAATCTATGGGACACAACGAAAGCAGTCCTAGGAGGGAAATTCATAGCAATATAGGTCTATCTCAAGAAACAAGAAAAGCTCGAATAAACAACTTAACCTTACACTTAAAAGAACTAGAAAAAGAAAAGCAAATAAAGCCCAAAGTGAGTAGAAGGAAGGAAATAATAAAGATCAGAGCAGAAATAAATGAAATAGAGTCTAGAAAAACAATACAAAAGATTAATGAAACCAAGAGCTGGTTCTTCGAAAGGATAAAAATTGACAACCCTTAAGCAGACTCATCAAGAAAAAAGAGAGAGGACTCAAATAAAATCAGAAATGAAAGAGGAGAAATAACTATGAACTCCACAGAAATACAAAGGATCATAAGAAAATACTATGAGCAATTATATGGCAACAGATTGGACAATCTGGAAGAAATGGACACATTCCTAGAAACATATAATTTCCCAAGACCAAGTCAAGAAGAAACAAAAAATCTGAACAGACCAATTACCACCAATGAAATTGAATCAGTAATCAAAAACCTCCCAAAAAACAAAAGTCCTTGACCAAATGGTTTTATTGGCAAATTTTACCAAATATTCACAGAAAAATTAACACCTATTCTTCTTAAACGATTCCAAAAAATTCAAGAAGAGGGAAGGCTCCCTAACTCCTTTTATGAGGCCAGTACCTTGACTCCAAAATCAGACAAAGATATTACAAAAAAAGAAAACTAAAGGTCGATATCTCTTATGAACATTAATGCAAAAATCCTCAACAAAATATTGGCAAACCGAATTCAGCAATACATTAAAAATGTCATACACCATGATCAAGTTGAATTTATTCCTGGGATGCAAGGTTAGTACAATATCCACAAATCAATTAATGTGATACAACACAGTAACAAATCGAAAGATAAAAACCATATGATCATATCAACAGATGCAGAAAAAGTATTCAACAAATCTAGCATTCACTTATGATAAAAGCTCTGAGCAAAGAACAAACTTCAACATAATAAAGGCCATATATGACAAACCTACACCTAATATCATACTCAATAGGGAAAGGCTAAAAGCGTTTTCCTTGAGATCAAGAACAACACAAGGATGTCCAGTTTCACCATTCCTCTTCAATATTATATTGGAAGTCTTAGCCAAAGCAATAAGACAAGAAAGCGAAATAAGAGGTATCCAAATTGGAAAGGAAGAAGTAAAACTCTGATTGTTTGCAGAGGACATGACACTATGTATAGAGAACCCTAAAGATTCCACGAAAAAAAACTGTTAGAATTTATCAATGAATTTAGTAAAGTAGCAGGATACAAAATTAACATTCAGAAGTCAGTGGCATTTTTATACACCAACGATGAACTTTTGGAAATAGAAGTTAAGAAAACAATCTCATTTACAATTGCATCAAAAACAATAAAATACCTGAGAATCAAATTAACCAAGGAGGTAAAAGACCTGTTCTCAGAAAATTATAAGTCATTGAAAAAGAGAAATTGAAGAAGACAGAAATAAATGGAAGCATATACATGCTCATGGGTAGGAAGAATCAACATCATTAAAATGGCCATAGTACCCAAAGCGATGTATAGATTCAATGCAATCCCCATCAAAATACCAATGGCAACCATAAAAGACCATAAATAGCCATGGCAATCCTGAGAAAGAAGAACAAAGTTAGAGGTGTCACACTACTTGTTATCAAACTATACAAGGCTACAGTATGGTACTGGCATAAAAAGATACATTGATCAATGGAACACGGTAAAGAGCCCATAAATAAATCCACATCTGTACACTCACTAAATATATGACAAAGGAGGCGAGAATATACAATGGGGTAAAGACAGTCTCTTCAATAAATGGTGCCAGGAAAATGGAACAGATACATGCACAAAAAAAAAAGAAAGAAAGAAACTGGATGACCTTCTTATACCGTATACAAGAATAGACTCAAAATGGATTAAAGAATTAAATGTAAGACCCAACACCATAAAACTTCTAGAAAACATAGGCAGTAATCTCTCTGATACTGCTACTAGTAATTTGTTTTCGGACATATCTCCTTGGGCAAGGAAATAAAAGAAAAAAATAAACAAATGGGACTACATCAAACAAAAAGTTTTTGCACAGCAAAGAAAACCATCAACAAAACAAAAAGACAACTGAATGGGAGGAGATATTTGCTTATGATACATCTGATAAGAGGTTAATATTCAAAATATATAAGGAACTCAAACAACAACAACAAAAAAACACACAATCCAATTTAAAAATAGGCAGAAGATCCGAACAGATATTTCTCCAAAGAGGAAATACAGATAGCCAATAGACCTATGAAAAGATGCTTAAGGTCACTAATCATCAGAGAAATGCAAATTAAAACCATAATGAGGTATCACCTCACACCTGTCAGAATGGCTTTCATCAATAAATCAAAGAACAACAAGTGTTGGTGAGGATGTGGAGAAAAGGGAACTCTCATACACTGCTGGTGGAACTACAAATGGGTAATGCCACTATGGAAAACAGTCTGGAGATTTCTCAAAAAATACCTTTGACCCAGAAATTGCATTTCTAGGTTATTTATCCAAAGAAAACCAAAACAGTAATTCGTAGAGATCTATGTACCCCTATGTTCATGGTAGCATTATTTACAATAGCCAAGATATGGAAGCAACCTAAATGCCATCAACAGATGATTGGATAAGGAAGTTATGGTTCATATTTACAATGGAATATTACTCAGCCATTAAAAAAAATGAAATCCTACCATTTGCAACGACAATGGATAGACCTAGGGTTATTATGCTAAATGAAATAAGTCAGAGAAAGATAAGTATCATATGATTTCACTTATATGTGGAATCTAAGGAACAAAAAGGACACGCTAATTGAAAACAGACTCACAAATATAAAGGACAACCTGGTGACGGCCAGAAGGGAGGAGGGCTGGGGGACTGGGAGACAGAGGTGAAGGGTTAAAGAAGTACAAATTAGTAGTTGATATATGGTCACAGGGTGGAGGAGCACAGCATAGAGAATGCAGTTAGCATTAACGTAATGGCTGGAGGAGAGCCAGAGGAGAGAAAGAGCAATTAGGGGGATCGTTTTATAAACTATATAAATGTCTACCAAGGTATTGTATACTTGAAACTTATAAAATAAAAGTTTTTACTATAATACTGTGTTTGAATTAAATTTAAGCCTACATAAGAACGCACATAAAATGTGTGAGCAAGTACAACTGCAAAAATGCACCTAGCTTGATTAAGTTCCAAGCAAGATTTGAGCACATATATGCTGCGTAGGTTCATGTAATTCATATAGGAAATGGTGCATGCCTAACACATCACATCAGGATATTAGAGTTTTAGTACTTATTTTAAGTTCTGTGTACTTAATTTGAGTGAACTATATGAGCAGTGCTTAGATGTTTTATGGTTCCAACATAAGTATCCTTTTCCATTATACCATAAATATCTACCATATTTCACTATTATTATATGTTTAAATGTTCTGTCTTCTTCACTAGACTGTATGCTCCATAAGGGCAAAGACTGTGTTTGCCTCATTCAATGCCCAACCCCAGAGCATAGAATGATACCTAGGACATAATATGCATAAAATAAATGTTAAATATCTCATAGCTTTACATTATGCAAATTTCTTTCTTTTCCTACTGTCCTGAAATAGAGTGTTCTTTGTATTTGGATTCCTCTTTCCTTTTGCATATCTTGGCAAAATGCTTGTCAAATTAGGCATGGCTCAAGTTCATTTTTCGAGTCTAGGATTCTATCTAAACATACCAAGACTGGTATGGAAATAAAATCTCTGCTTTTTGCACTACTTCAAAGACCTGAAAACATGGTCTACAGTGGGAGGAAGCAGTAATAGTTGTCCTGTTACTTATTAGAGGAAACTGAATGAAGTTGAACATACACTAAAATGGCAAAATTTAAAACTCTGGTGCACAAATACAAAACCAAAGTTTTTCAAAACTGCCACTGGAAAAGCATGGTTGACAAAGGATTACCATATGTCAAAAAATGCTTATTCTTGAGCACACATAATTTCCTTATTTCACTAATTTGAAAGATCCTTGACTAGTTAAATTTTGTTCAAAGCTTTTGACAAGTTTATATTCTGGAAAGGCCTAATTTATCATAAATACAGGGTAACTATATAATGTATTATCCAAACCAGGACATTCTGATAGTGAGAGGGGGCACTAAAAATAATTACACCAGGAACAACAAGAATAAACTGTCCTAAGCAAACCAGAACTTATGGTAACTAACGTATATGTGGCCTCACTAAAATACACCTAAAAAGATTCCTGGCTACTGCTATTCTGGAAGTCTTGCATACTTTTATATCAAAGGAATCTGTTTCACTAACTTTGTAAATCAAAATGTCTATTTTACACAAGTGATATAAATATTTCCTATAAAAGATTTAAAGCACATATTTTTTAAGACAATTTCATTAGTTATATTATGTAAATTGTACTCGATAAACAATCAGTAGAGAATAAAATTATAGAGATTATGAATCACAGGTCATATCATTATCATGATCAAAATAACTTCCTACTGGCATTTTTTTGCACATTGGTATTTAAAAGCTTTAATTTTTATATAAAACTATCTCTGTAAGGGCATACACTTACAAAATATCTTTCACACTCATTTGTAAAACTAACCTTTTAAGAGTGGCATACGCCACTCGTTAAAATTTCTTAAACTTTGTATATATGCAGAGACAGTTACATGTTAATATTTTATATGTATTTATATATGAATATAAATATACATATATGCACACATAAACACTTTTTAAGTATTCATTAGGGAGTAAAAATTTATACATCCTTTCTAGAAAGCAATTTGACAATGTGTATAAAGAGCCTTAAATATATCAAACACTTTCTAGTTCCAGAAATAAATCTTAAATTGTCAGAAAAAAAAAACTTATATAAAAGATATTTATGACACTTAAATGTTCAATGTTATAGTAACATTTATGTAAAATTATGACACACAATGAAATTATGTAGCCATACTGGGTCCAGGTATAAAATGGTATCTGTAACATAATTTCAACTTTTGTTTTAAACACACACACACACACACACACACACACACAAACACACACACACACTTATAGGCAGTTTAAAAATATACAAGTATATACACAGAGGAAGAAAAACTAGAAAAAAAAACACCAAAAGGTTAATCATAATCATATGAATTGTGAGATAAGGGATTTTGATTTTCTTTACTCATTTCTGTAGTTTCTAAGTTTTAAACAATATTTTCTAAGTTTTCTACAATAAAGATATTATTATTCTGATGAGAGTTTTTATAATTTAAAAGATCCATTTGGAAATCAGTATTGACTTCTACCAAACATTTAAAGAAAAAATGATTCTATACAATCTCTTCCAGAAAAGTGAAAAGGAAGGAACATTTCACAACTAATTTTATGAGGCCAGCATCACTCTGATACTAAAACCAGGCAAAGATAGTACAAGAAAACTACAGACCAAAATTTATCTTCAACAAAATATTAGCAAATCAAATTCAGCAATACATAAAAAGAATACTAAGTTGCAACCAACTGAGGGTTTATCCTCAGGAATATAAGACTGGTTCACTATTTAGACATCAATGTAATCCACTAGAATGACAGACTAAAAAGAAAAACTGCATAATTTCATCAATAAATGCAGAAAAGCCCTGAATGAAATTCAACCCCCATTCATGATTTAAAAAAAAAAAAACTCAGCAAACGAGGAATAGAAAGAAACTTCTTAACTTGAAAAAGGGCATCTACAAGAAAACTAAAGCTAACATCATACTTTCCCTCTAAGATCAGAAACAAGGCAAGGATGTCTGCACTCACCACTACTATTCAGCAAAGTACCAGAAATCCTAGTCAGTGTAAGAAGGCAAGGAAAATTAATAGAAGGCTTACAGATCAGAAAGAAAGAAAGACATGATTTTCTACTATGAAAATCACAAGGAATCTACAAAAAAAAATCTTTTAGAACTATTAAGTAAGGTAAGCAAGGTCGTGGAACAAGATCAATGTAAAAAAAAATTATGTTTTTATAAACTGGCAATCTACAACTGGAAATCAAAATTAGAAAACAAAACCATTGAAACAGCTCCAAAAACATGAAATACTTAGGTATTTGAGAACTACAAAATGCCGATGAAGGAAATCAAAGTGATGTAATATAAATAAGAGACATTGTGTTCATGGACTGAAAAACTCACAGTTAAAATGTCAATTCTTCCCAAACTGTTCTATGGATTGACTCAATACATATCATAATCACAACCAGAATTTCTGTAGGCAAGCCATATGACTAAAGAATTTCAAAAAAGAACAGAGTTGGAGTATTCAAACTACTTTAAGACAACAAAGTTATAGTAATTATGACAATGTGGGATTGGCAAATGCAGACACAGATCATTGGAACCAAACAGAGAATTCAGACAGACCCACACACTGATTTCTGACACAGGTGCAAATACAATTCAATAGAGGAACGACAGCCTTTTTAATAAGTAGGGTTGGAACAACTGGACATCCATATACAAGAGGAGGGGGAGGAGAAAACCTCAACATTATACAAAAATTAACTCAAAATGGATAATAAATCTAAAAATCGAATGTTAAATTCCTAAAAGAAATCAAAGGAGAAAATTTCCTGTAAACTTGGATTTGACAGAGTTCTTAGACAATGACACTAAAAACATAATTTATAAAGGAAAAAAACTGATGTACTGAACCTTACCAAAATTTAAAACTTTTGCTCTGCAAAAGACATTGAGAATATATGACAGGCTGGGAGAAAATATCTGCAAACAATTAACAAAGCAAATCATACAAAGAATATATACAGATCTAAAAACAACCATAGGAAAACAAACAACCTAATTTTTTTCAAATAGACAAAAGATTTAAATGGACATCTCATCAATAATGGCAAGTAAGCACAGAAAAAGATGCTCAACAACAGTAGAGAAATGCAAATTAAAACTACGAGAAACTACTACATACCTATCAGAGTGGGGAGGCAGGGGATTGACAGCACCAAGTATGTACTGTTAAGGATTCCAAGCAACTTGTACTCGCATAAATTGCTGGAGGGACTATAAAAAGGTACAGTCACTCTGAAGAACAGTTTGAAAGTTTCCTATAAGTTAAACTAAACACCACATGGCCCAGCAATCTCACTTTGGGACATTTACCCTAGAAAAATAAAAACATGTTCCCACAAAAAAAAAATGTACATAAATGTTTATAACAGTTTATTCATAATCCCACAAACTAAAGACAACCCCGCTGTTTTTCACCAGGTGAATGAATAAACTGTGGTACGTCCATACAATGGGCTACTACTCAACAATGAAAAGGAACAAACTACTGATACATATAAAAATATGGATGTATCTCAAAGGCATTATGTTCAGTTAAAACGCAAGCTTTAAGTTCAAAAGGCTATATACCGGTGACATCAGAAATATGGCGGAGTGAGAGACGTCCCCAGATCTCTCCCTTGAAACAACAATAAGCTGAACATCTAAAATGCAACGAAAGATACCCAAACTGCACACCAGCATGTCTGAGCATGGGATCTGTGCCTAAGAGCTATCACAGGTCAGAACCCCGGGTGTCGGGCAGTGGACTGGAAGAAACAAAAAAGCTGCTTCTCGCAGCCAGAGCACCCTGCAGGAAGAAGGGAGAGGGGAGAAGGTGCAGCGAGTTCCCTGAACAGCCCTGTCGAAGAGAGCTGTGAGCTCCATGCAGATAGCAGCAGTGCCCAGGGATCAGGACAGAAAGCAGAGAAGGCGGAACTGCAGAGAAATGACAGTTGATTTTTACCAGCCACAGATGCAAAACGCGAGGCTGAGCCATAGCCCCCATCCTCCAACCCAGAGGGCCCGTTCCTCTACATCCTCCAAGACCGAACACCAGGAAGCCTCAGGGGACTCTGAGCAAACACTAATGAAACTGTCGCTAACACTGACAGGGAATGAGACTGAGGGTAGACAACTTGATTAAACATTTATAGGAAGAAAAAAGGCATTTTTAAGGCTTTATATAAAGCAGGTATCCAAAAGGCTTATACACCACCTACTGGAAACCAAAAGAAAAAGGTCTTCTTCCCAACAGGCTAGAGAGACCTCTATGTAATAAATCTTTCTGGAATTTAAAAAAAAAAAAAAAAAGGCAGAATACACTTCTATTAATGCCCAGGCAGAGAAATAGTTCATTAAACATCATGAACAACTAAGGTGACAAGCCACCTCAGGAAGAAAGAGAAATATCTCCAGAAAATAAGCTTACAGACATCGAAATATGTGACGTAAATGACAGAGAATTCAGGATGGTACTTCTGAAAAACCTCAGGGATATCCGAAACAAATCATATCAACAATTTCAAAAACTGAAAACACAACTAGAATAGCAGAATGAGTTCTTTACCAGGGAGACTGAAACCCTCAAAAAGAACCGACTAGAACTTCGGAAGATAAAGAACACACTGCAAGAGTTGAAAAATGAAATGCCAAGCTTGGAAAATAGAGTCGACCAAATGGAGAAAAGGATCAGTTATACTAAAGACACAAATCTAGAGATAAATCAGAAGGAAGAAGAGAGAAATTGAAGAATGAAAAATAATGAACAAGAAATATAAGAAGTAGCTGATACCATTGGGAGAGGAAACATAAGAATAATGAGCATTCTCAAAAGGGAGGAAAAAGAAGCAGGGACTACAAAGCATTTTCAGACAAATAGTCAACAAGAATTTCCCAAATCTAAGGATGAGCTGGAGCTTGGAATTCAAAACACTCAATTATCTCAACCCAAAAAGGCCTTCACCAAGGCACATTGTATTAAAATTATCAAAAATCAACGACAAGGACAGTCAGGGAAGACGGTAACCTATAAAGGAAAACTCATTATCGTCAGACCTCTCAGGACAAACCTTACAAGCCAGAAAGGAGAGGAATCAAATATTCAAACTAATAAATGAAAGGAACTACCCACCAAGAATAATGTATCCAGCTAAGCTCTCTTTTAGATATGAAAGAGAAATAAAGACCTTTCCAGACATACAAAAATTGAGGGAATTCTCAATTTTTGTATGCCTGCACTACAGGAAATACTGAAAGGGGTCAGCAGACCTAAAACAAAATGAAAAAAAAAAAAAAAAAAAACATAATTAGGAGTAAGGTGACTAGCAGGCTATAGAAGCAGAGGAGTGCAACTCTTACTAAGAACAGGGCATTATGAGCTTAAATAATAAGAGAATTGCTACAGCCAGATAGTAATGAACGTTCAGCATACATAGGGACAAAGTGAGATAACAATGACTGAAAAGGGAAGGATTCAAAGATCCAAATTCACAAAGGGGAATGGACATAAGGCACTTGCAGAAGAAAAGGGACGATTGTATATATATATATATATATATATATATACACACACACACACACACACATATATATATGTATTATATATATGTGTGTGTGTA
>NW_006442512.1:3086748-3102654 GCF_000325575.1 Pteropus alecto
TTAGGACATAGAAGCCACCAAAGTGTCCTACGATAGATGATTGGCTAAAGAAGCTGTGGTACATATATACAATGGAATATTACTCAGCCATAAGAAGGGATGAAATACTGCCATTTGCAACAACCTGGATGGACCTTGATATAATCATACTAAGCGAAATAAGTCAGACAGGAAAAAGTTGAAAATCATATGATATCACTTATAGGTGGGATGTAAACCTAAAAGTAACAAATGAATAGGACAAACAAACAGAGATTCGTGAACATGGACAATGGACAATGGACTGGTGGTTACTAAAGGTTAGGGGGTAGGAGGGAAGTAGGTGGGGCGGGGGGAGGGGGAATTTAAATCATTCCTCCAGTTAAAAAAATAATTAAAAAATTTTTAGAATAATTAACGATCTTCTCTTCTCAAAAGCTCATGTCTCTTGCAAACTTAAGGGGAGTAGTAGCACATTCTCAAAGTCCTCAGAGTTGATTTCAACGCAGTCACATACAAATTACATAAACCAGGAAGAGTCCTCTACAATGCAGAAGACAAATACATTAGTCAAAATATTCTTCGATCACATTTAAGTAACATTTTATCAATTAAAAAAGCTTTGGAGAGGATAATGTCATATATCTGAAGAGCCAAAGTAGACTCTAAATCTAAATATGACACCTACAAAGCAAGAATCCACTATTAAATTCTTATCAAATACTTAATATTTACTGTTAATATTTCACCACCAGGTGGCAGTTCCATACAACTTTCCAGAAATGCTCTTATCAGCCCTGAAAGTTAGTCCAACTAGAAGGAATTTTAGGAAAAGTTAAACAATTTTAAGCATATTTGAACCAAAGCCAGTATACCACAGGCTAGATACAACTGCTTCTCAGAATATTACACATCTATTTAACTGTAAAATTGTCTCCATGCCATGCAGAGCACACAATTATCTTTTTTAAAAAGGAGAACACTAAAATACAATTTTAAAATGTGGTTATCCACAGTCCAGTCATTCAAAATCCTCAGGAGTGTAAGAAAGAGCTTTGAATTCAAAAGTAAAGAAAGCGAGAAATGAAAAGAAAGTATGGAAAAAGAAGGACCAAAAGAAGAAATACCTTCCAAACCAAGAAGCTATCAAACCCCGAGTTACAGCAACCCAAAAGAAACAGTGACATTTCTGTTTATCAGCAAAATATTCTAATCAGTAAAGACTTTAATCTCAAGTCAATCAGTTAAGAAACTGACTTTTCAAATTTTCTATAACATGAATTTAAAATTCTAAAAATGTATTATTAAATTTCAAGATGAAATATATTATCTTGGGATGACTCCAGTTATTTTAAAACACTATCAGAAACACTATTTGCAAAAACATCCTTTCAATCTAAGGAGAATATCCTCATCTGCTCACCCCACTGGCTGTGGCACACCCTCCCCTCTACCACGCCTCCTCCAGACCTACTCCAGCTTCTCCTGCCTCCTTCTGGTCCATGTTTGCAGGAGAAGCAGCCACAGTTCCTGACATCCAAAAATAGACCCTTGGCCAGTACAAACGCCAGGCAATAGCTCGGCTTCCTAACTTATATTTCCTTCCTAGTAGCCACCAAATGTATCTCAGTCACAATTAGAAATCAACACCCAACTCACCTCATGAACCAGGGTTGATCTGAGTTTTGTGGAGTTTGAAGAATAATTAATTTGGGAGCCTTTTTTTAAAAATTGGGAGGAAAATCTCGATTTTGCACATTTTACAGAAATAAATAAGTACTGGACACGTTGCTAGAGCCCCTCTCAGGCCCTAGAAGGGATCCCTGCAAGTGAGGGGACCCAGAACTAATCAGTTTAGGGATAAATCGTCCCTGCTGTGAATACATGTTGAGGAAAAAAACAAGCCTCTAAACCCCATTTGTTAAATAAAACAACTGGTACACCAATTCCAGTCAGTAAAAGTTAAAACAGTACCTAAAGAGTTACAGGGTTCACAGTTACTTTAGAACTAAGTGGCTAAAATTAAGGACAGAGATAAACAGTCTAATGATGACATAAGAGCAAAGCACAGGGGGAAAAAAACCGTTAGCAGAACCAAGGTGGCGGGGAGAGGATGTATACTCACCCACTGCTTATACACACCTAAATCACCCTGCCACAGGGCTCCCCCAGAACAGTTTTATCCCACTGGGTTCACTATTCCATAACCCAGCTTCACAAAGCTCTCACTTGTCTTCTCTGACAGAAACACTCAAACAGAGAAAAAACAATTCTAAAATAACTCTGCTTTGGGAAATTTTCTTTCAATTATGCATCATAAGTCTAATGTCCCTCACATCATTAGAAGAAAGTTGCCAAATCCTGTTCCTTCCTCTAATACACACTGTTTTGATAAACACAAAGGTCTCAGCAGCTTATCTGAGTGAACAAGAGCACAAGTTCTCACTTCCTAATAACTTCCTGAATATTTTATTATCGTTTCCTCCCAGGAAATTTATTCACTTTATGTAGCTCCAACACTAACAGTCCATTTTTGAAGGGAAACTATTCAAGTATACCACAAGGTCATATAAAAGATTACCTACCTCCACCAAGTTATTGTTTGACAACATATCTGAGTAAAGATGATGAGTTGAAAATATATATGAATTTTATGACAAATACACAGAAAACAAAGGGAGAGATTTAAAATCATAATATACTTTCACATACCAATTAAGAAAATGCAAAATAAATAAAATGATATATTTGTCACAACTGACTGAGTAGTACGCTTAAGATCGAGCTCCACATTTCAACTGTATCTACATTTCAATTACACCTCAATAAAAAATTAAAATTTAAGAAGTCTAAGAGTAAGACTGAGTGATTTTACTCATTAACAAGAAAAATTAATGGTACTCTTTTCTAACTCTTATTTCAAAGAAAAAGATTTATAGAAATTAACCTTCTATGTTTTAATGCCAGGACATTTTTAATACACCATTTGTATTTCTGGGGTCACAATTTTGGGCCTACTGCATGGCATTAACAGCATACAATACATACCAAACTTTTCACAGTAAAATCTCTGCTCTTCACAGCAAAGGATTTGGGGCAGTAAATAACCAGTAACATTACGACTCTAAAGCAAAATCTTTTTGGGTATTCTCTTTGCCATACACACTTCTGAACAATTTAAAAAGAGTTTCTTTTCTTTCTCTTTGGAACAGGGGAAGTAGGTTTGACTAAACAAAAGGGATGGGAATGAGTGCACATTAGAAGGAGAAAGAGCCAGCATTCCAGGAGGGAAAACCACACTGTTTAGTATATTGTAGTATAGCCAGCTGGTTAATAGCCTGGCCTAGTTTCAAATTTCCACTTATTACTTACGAGGTATATAACCACAGATTAAATGATTTATTACGTGTAACACACTTTAAAAAAGTCTCTGGCACATAGTGCTTTTCACATGAGAAAACAGAGGCAAAGAGAGGTTAACCAACTTACCTAAGGTCCCCAAAAATCTTGGCAACACTCAGCTGTCAGTGTGTAGGCATGGGAAAGAGATTTGCAGAAAGACACAGGAAAATATAGGCAACTCTATCTTAACACAATAGAAAAATAGGGCATCTACTATATCTGTGTAAATCAACTGCTGCCTGTGCCATGCCCTACACTATAGTGTCCCTAAAACCTTATAAGAACCTTTAGAGTGGAAAGGACCTCTTATTTAGCACGAAGGTAGGAAGCACTGCCACTACCTACATTAAACAGAGCCCTCCGGGGAGTGAGAAGGAGTGAAACGAGCCCAACCTCCTACACTGCCGCCCTTCAATCATCCTTGAAGACATCAACATAAAAAAATGCAACAAATTTCAAATGAAAATTTACGGTACATTGGAATAGTCACTATTTTTGATACAGCAACACAAGTGCATACAGTATATCACAGAAATCATTCTAAAATACCAGTATCATCTCCCTCTCCTGCAGGGATTCTCTAACTTATGTGAACAAGAACACTTTTTTCCCCATGATAAAACTATTAATTCCTAGACTGAGGAACAATAGTCGACAAAATGCCAATTTTTGGAAAGCGACCTAGATTCAACCCACTCTTTCAATTCACACTATACACCATTGTCAGATCGAGCACCCTACTTTTCCATCCCTATCTTGAGCCACTTCACATTAACACTCTAAACCTCAAAGTAAATGACTTTCTGTCATCCATATCACCAATGCTTTCCTACTCAGATACTTGTTCACTGTATTTCCTCTCCCCCTTCCCATCTCCACAGGTCCACATCCTCTACTCAGCCAGCATCCTGTACAACAGCCCATGCTGCCAATGTAGGAACCATGTATTCAGCCTTCACTACCCAGCCCAAATTCTACCATCCCCATAAAGTTTACCCTGAGTTACTGTGTCTGGAAGTTAAGTGCTCTATTTATAGAGCTCCCGAAGCATCCTACACCCCTTTTAATGCAGACATCACTTTCTACACAACATTAAGATTACTTTTATACATGATATGTCCTTTATTAGATTGATAATTCTCTCTCCCATCTTCCAATACCTAGTACATTGAATGAATGAGTCTGAGTCTATTTCCCATTGGAGAATCATAATTAGTTTTCACTAAACACAGCTAAATAGACTGGACTTCTCCCTCAGAGAACACAAACTATTTGAAGGTGCCAAGAGCTACATCTTAAATCAGAGAAAGTCACTGAGCTATACAGCAGAACTTCATTCACACAAGCATCCTTGTACTTACTTGTTTACGTGTTCTTCTCTGTGAAACAGACCTTTATACTGCTAAAATTGAGGAGGGTGGAGAACATAACTAGTTTGTGTTTAAAAAATGCAGCCAATTAAAATGTAGTTATGACAACCTGAAAAGGTGGCTCAAAATTGCTATGTTAATATATCATTTATCCTACAGAATTTTCCCCTTAAAGATCACAGAAGATATTTCTGAACTTTTTCTGAAAACTCAGGTCCTTCTCAGATAGTGCCTCACCTCATCTTCAAGGGAAGCAGAAACGAGGACCTAAGAAAATACAATCACCAAAACATAATCCTTCTAAATCCTCAAAGATAAGCAGCAATGACTTGGGAAAAGAAAGGAAGCGTGAAGGCCAAAGCAGTGGCAAAATAAAAGTGCGAGAAGTCAGGCTTGCTTCTAAAGAAAAAAATCAGTTCTCAAAAGGGACTGCTTCAGGATAGGGGGTGGTAGTAGGCAAGTGCTGAGGTCAGAAGGAATAAGAAACACAAAATCAGATGGAATGAAGTTACTTACTCTGCACTGTACAAGATCCCAGGCATTCTCCAACTGCCAAAGCCCTCGGAGGCCCCCCTATGCTTACTATCAGTACCTTCTATTTATCCATCCGACCAATACTTACTGAAAAGCAATTATGTGCCTGACACTGTTCTAGACACTGGGAACACAGTAATGAACATTCATTTGACACAAAGGACAAGATACACGGGATTGTTATTTAACTTCTTTGGGTCCTTTAATCCCCAAACTGTAAACCCGAGCAGTATCTCTCAACTCGATTACAAACACAATGACAGCAGGGTAACTATTATATACTAAATGTCACTATCTTCATGGCTTCTTGGACCTAGATACATCACAGGATTTATTCATACCCCTATGTTGCTACTGATAAAAAGAGAAATATTAATCATGGCTGTTTGTAGGCAAAACTATACCATCACAAACCAAAAGCAGCCTAAAGGGAGACCAGAACTACACCTAAGTTCTCAGTTTTATGTACTTCTGCTAAATTTACCACATGCAACATTACACCATTTCCCTCCCCAGATTTCTACCCACTCCTTCCACACTGAACTACTCCTCAAGTTGGTACAAATATGAGACATTCATTTCATACCTGAATAACTTTTTTTTTTGCTAAATTTACCAAGGAAGGAAATTTAAGGAAAATAAGCTACAACTTACAAGACATAGTGCCACAGTGCCAGTTACAGCTCAAGTAATATAAAATCTAATCAAGTGATGAAACCTCTCTGGACCATAGAGTAAGGAATGGGTGAAGCAGATGATCTTTAAGGTCCCCTTCCAATTAAAAAAAAAAATTCTAGAATTCATGATTTCTCACATGATGCACACATATGTGGATAAAATAATTTTATAATAAATCAGCACTATTCAACTTAATTGAATGAGCTGAATTTCTTAGCTAGTATGACAAGACATCATATGACACAAAAGAAGCCATCAACTGGTTCCATTTCCACATTTACAGTTTACACTGAGAAACACCCTTCCACCATCTCTATCAAGTACACAATAATCACCAATAGGTATTTCCAGACATAAAGTTCTCTCAACTCAAATATGTCCCCACATCTAGAAATGCAACTGTAAATGCATGCCTTCCTGATGATAAAATAGCATATTTTTCATTTTATAAAGTTGGTATATATCAAGGTGTACCGCTCATTTGTCATTAAGCATTAATCGTAAACTGCTCTGAAATATATTTTCATATTGTCTCATGTTACATTAGACAAGTTCCTTAAGGGCAAAAGCTGTCATATGCAACTCTGTATCTGCCGTAACACAGTATCCAGCAAATAAAGGCACCAAAAACAATATAAAAGAATACCACCAGCACCACATTCCACCCCCGCCCCCCGCCAAAAAAAAAACCCCAACTCTGCTAAATAAATGACTGCTTGACTTTCTATTTAACTTGAGATTCCTAGAAGGCTGGGGATGTATATTATATTCACTTATCTCTTTGTAAGGTCTAAAGTATAATTAGCCATGTCACAAGAACATAAATAGCCACTACTAAATCTAAGTTTCACTTTTCTCATCTATAAAAACAGAAAGATAAATAATTCATCCTATGACTCTAATTGTAAAATACTCCTTTCAAAAATAAAATATTTCTGGAGACATATTATATGTCAGGGATCGTATAAGGCCCTGAGGATCCAGAAATAAAAGTTATGGTCACTACCGAGAGGGGCATGGTCTAGTGATCATAATATAAATTCCTCCATCTGGCCTCTGTGCCCTGACTGACCTTGGATACCCGATGCCAGCATTTCATATTCTTGCAAAGCAATCAGTGTAAGCAGTGAAGGAGAAGGAAGAGGCTGGGGATGCCTGAGGCACTGGGTAAGACAGAAAGAAGACAGCCACACTGGGGAGGGATGTGAAGATGGACACAAGAAAAGGGCTACCCCTCGCCCATAAAGGTCCATATGCCTATACCACTTCAAACATAAAATTCTATCTGCCTGGAACTATTATTGTCTCTATAAACTAAATAACAGGGTTTTACACACACTGAAAACCCATTTTATTACACTGAATATTACAGTCACTTCTGACAGCTTCTAATGAACCAAAGAAATAAGGTGCGTGCACACACATGCACGCAAACACACACACCCCCACACAAACTAAGAAGCAAAAGAGCACTTCATTTTAGCCATTAATTTATCTACATTCTCTGCTTTTCTTCTACTTATCTTACTCATGAGCTTAGAGTAACAAAATGCCCAAACAGAGGGATATGTTAGAAGAGAGTCAGAAAGGAGACTGCCTAATCTTGAGACAAACTATACAATTAGCTTCTGAATAACTGAGAATTGGTTATAAAAGTCCCCACTTTTAGATACGACAGGTTTTTAGAGATGGATGTTTGAAGTAAATTGCCCAGAGGTGAAATCTGATTGCATTCACAATATATTTTAACTATGCCTGAGCTGTTACCTTTATCCATTTAGACATGGATTGAGCCCTCAAAAGAGCAAAATCTACTGTGTAAATCAGGTACTTAATTAAAGAGAAAAGCTTAGTAGGCTGCAGGGAGAGATTGTTGAAATGGTGAATTAAACACTGTTATAGGAAGAGGCTCCTTTCACATTAATTCTCTCATTAGTCTACAAAAATTTAAGTCAGTCAAGAGCAATTACTGTTTATGCATTGTTCTTTTAAGACTCTAGGTTAGGGTAAATATTTACTGGGAACCTACTATCTCCAACATGCTCGTGGATCCCTGGCACATGAGCGGGGAAAGGCATACAAACCAAGGCTTGTCCCCATAGAATTTAAAATCTTGTTAAATATTCTAGTATGGTATACTCTCATATTAGTACTTTAAAAAGGATTAATAATCCTACCTCTCCAGTTAACTCACTCCCCAACTCTCCTGAAAGCTATTTTTTGTTTATGAAACCTCTTCATGCACAGCAGAAGGCCTAACTTCCTTATTAAGAGTATTCATCTATTCTTAAGCTTCTACTCTCCAGTTAAAAAGCGGCCTTATCTCCTTCTCTCTGATCTAATACAAATCTTTCCTCTTGTGCTCAGAATCAACATCATACTCCCCCAATCTTCCCAGGAAATTTACACTATTATTTCATTTTCCTTCTATATTCAAACTATCTCAAATAGTCTTCCACTGCCTTTAAAATATGTTCTTGCCCATCGAAAACACACACACACCATTCTTCTTAGACCCCAACCACTACATTCAGTCATCTCCATTCTCATTTAAATTTCTGAAACTTGTCAGTCTTCATTTCCTCCCTTCCTACCTGCCCTCAACCTGCTTCCAAATTTCACTTAAAGCTCTCAATAAGGTCACCAATGACTCATGGATGGCTAAGTGCAAAAAATATTCTTCACTTCTCACCATACTTAATCTGCCAGTAAAATGTGATACTTCCATCTTTACTTCTATGATACAAAACCCTCTTCTGATTTTCCTCCTACTTCTCTACTTAATTCTTTGTCCTGTAACAACAGCCCATCCTTCTCAACTCATCCATGTTCTAAGCATATCTCACAAATCTACAGTCGATATCTTCCACTACATTACAGATTATAACTAACTGCCCCTGAATAACTCAAAGGCATATCAAATTCATTACGTCCAAAATCAAAACCATGTTCTTCTTGTCCCCCCAAAACATATTTCTTTCCCACCAAAAAAGACACTGCCATCCATCCTACTATACAAATCTTGAAGCAGTTTAGGAATCATCTTGGCTACGTCTCTCACCTCATTGTCCAACTCATCACCAAATTCTATTTTATCACCTAATATCTATCTACTCCATAGACTCTTTCCACCTCCATCATCCTAATCCAAGTTATCACTGTAGACTGCCTCAACTACTGCAACAGCCTAATTATGAGACAACACCATCGCCGCCACCACATCCACACATGCATACACTTTATTTTCCTCCTCATGTATTATAATGGTAAGGTTATTTAAGTGCTTTTTACAGAGTTTCCAATTCTTTAAAGTTAGGCAAAGCACACATCGCTTTGCCTAATCTTGAGACAAACTATACAATGTATATGTATTCCTTCCCTATCTCATTCTCACTAGAGTGTGAACTTTACTAGGACAGTGTTTTAAGTTTTAACCATCCTCATGGGCCCAACAAAGAGCTTGGCATTTACTCAATAAAGGTATAAAGGTTTACTGAAGGAATTAGTCTGAAATTTGCTGTTTTGAAGAAAGGATTTTAGAAAGTGTATATACATAAGACTTTTGCTTTAACTTTTTACTTATGCTCCTGCTTCCAAAAGTTGAAGCAGTTAATAAAGCAAAACTAAAACTTTTAAAAATATATTCTAATTTTGAATCTTCAGATGTTACTGGAATACAGTCCAAATTCTAATAACATTTCACAGTTGAAAAACCATTAAAAACCATTAGATATAATGTGATTATTTCCATTAGATATAATATGATTATTTCCATGGAAAAACAACTTAAATAAAAGACTCTCAGAGAAATGGCAATTCTTTTCAATAATCCAGATATTCATATCTATAAAATGACATTTCTTACACACAATTGAATAAATAGCAACTACCCAATCATATGCATTATATTTTCCCTTAGAGAGGAAGTTCACTCTAAACATTACTCCTTTTAAATTCAGGAGCAATATTCTAGGGTTTTTTCTGTCAACATTTAAAAAATATTACTCAAGTTTTGTGAATAAGAAACCTCTCATATGTTTCTTAAAATGAAGATTCCCAGGGCTCTGAATCATGGATTTTTATCTCAGTAGATAGATGTATAATGATGCCCTGAAAGTGGTGACTACACTTAACAAACCATTTAGTGTGCTGCCATTGGCTACAGCAACCAACCCCCGAGAAGATCTCAAACTAATCTTAAAAGATAATATAAACTATTGATGTTCAAAAAAAATCAACTTCTATATTCTTCTACCTCATCCATGATTCATTTTCATCATGAAATTATTCTATGTTGTGATACAAAACAAATGCTAATTAAATATTTCTTGAACTGAACTACTGAGTTGAATTGCATTCGCATAAGTCATATGTACAGCTTGTAAAATTATATTTCATTTGTTTAATGTAATTAAAAGTACTAATAGTTCACAATATCTCACAAAGCACACCACTACTTCCAGATGCTCTAACACCTGAACAAGTGTGAAAGACACTGCATTAAAAACTGAAAACCTGGCAGCAAGTGTACTTTGTCATATTAAGTTTATAACATTACATAATGTATTTAACCTGAGGTGAACAATATATAAAGAAAATTCACTTATATCATTACAAAGCACTAGTCAGGAAGACTCAATTTAATAGTTTTCCCTAAATTGTACTTTTCTTGTTGGATGTAAAAGAAACACAGCCAACTCTCTTTACAGTGTATTGTATGTCTATAAGAGAAATAACCTTGTTCTTCCCAAAACAGCATATGAAGTTAGCCATTTTCTTTTCCAATCCACCCTTTGGCCCCAGCTGCCTACTTTTCCTAATTCCTTCTACTATATCCAATCTGTCAAACCATTTCCAAAGCATGATTTCCAGACTAGCTCTAGATTTAAGGCTAAAGCAGATTCCTAATTCCTCTTCCCGTAAGTAAAAAGCTGCATAATGAACAATGCTTCTACTTTTCTGTGCCCTACCTAACTCTGAATTCCTTATTAAAAAAAAAAAAGCCATGCCAATCTACTTTCCATATATCTGTGTAACATATGAGTCAATTCAATCATATATATAACATAAACACTATTATCTGATGTGATCACCTGGTCAGAAAATAAACTGAAATTTACTATATTAAATTATTATAAAATGAGTCACACAACCAAAGTTATAAGATTTTAATTGGAACGTTTTCTATATATATAAAAACAACTATCAACATCTTTATAAATATTCATTTATACTTGACAGTGTAACTGATGGGTTAAAAAATCAGTTATAAGTGAACACTGATGCTTTTGATCTCCCAAAGAAAAGTTTCCTAGTCTCAGGGAAAGATATCTCTGCCTCAAGAATAGGTATATAAGATTAGGAGACTTGCCCATGTCTGTAATCCCAAAACCCAGCACAGCCCTGAAAACATAATCAGCATGCACAAAAAATATCTGTGGAATAAAAAAAAAAAAAAATGCCCCATTCTATCAAAGGAATCCTAGCAGGCAAAAGTTAATTAGCCTAGTAGAGTCCTTTGGTAATAGTATAATTCTAATCTACATGTACATGAAAGTAAATAGAAAATAATAATAAAACTATTCTTTTTCAATTGGGTCAGACACCAACGTAAACCAACTGAAAAAAAAAAAATACACAGTTCAAGATGGCAAAACTAAGCTCACAAATTTAACTATAAATATTCCACCCTAATATCCATTGAAACAATCAAAGGAATAAATTTAAATCACACACGCACATACACAAAGGTACAAAATATCTGAGGAAAAAATGTGTAGCCTGCTGAAAACAGCAGAAGAGTGCCAACCGTATGTGAACCTAGGGAGCCTCCAAGAAAAAATGCTGGCAACGCATCTGGCTGCAGCATTCATGTTGCAGATAATGTGCTAAGTTTAGAGACAAGAGGCAAAAAGAGAAGAGGCTACTACTCCAGTTCCACAACCAATTGCCAGTATTTGAATTGTGAATTTTTAAATTTGAGCACTGAAAACCTGTTTCATAGCAGTCTGACTAGACCTTGCCCCTTCTCCCAGCAAACTACCAAACCAACAACCTAGCAAAGTAAGACTACTGCGAATCTAAAACTTTCTCTCTTTTTATCTAGACCTGAAATATCAGAACAGAAACCCACATAAATTCAAAACAATCTTATCTCAACCAACAATACTGAGCACACATACCAACCCATCGTCACAATTATCTTCCCAATAAATAATTAAAATGACCCAGAAGCCAAAGGAGTGATTATTCTATCAAATAAAGCAAAATTTTTCTCTGGAAAATTTACTGTGAGAACAACTTTTAATATTGTTAAAATTCCCAACTGCACAATCTCAACTGTAGAACTCCTGAAAAAAATTAAGAGAATACCATAAATATGAAAAGAATAATCTGAAACAAGGAAAGACTGCTTTCAGCCATAAAACAACAATAATTTTTCAAAGAAATACAGTAGAGGCAATAAACTGCAGACTGCACGTGACAAAAAAACAAACAAGCTTGAAAATTTCTCGTAGAACGCAAATAAGAGAAGGCACTGTGAGAGTACAGCTTCCAGGAATGACAGAGTAAGTGGTTCATACCAACCCTTCCAATAAGAACTAAAGAATCTAGACAAAGTACAAAATATCTGTGTGAAGGCAATCAAGGTGAAAAGGAATTAGGGGACCAAGATCCATAAAATGAGAAAAATCCTAAGAGACAAATCTGGTATTTGGAGCTGCAGATTTCAAAGGCCACTACTGCTGAAGAGGCTGAGAAGATGAGCATAGCTTTTAACAGACTCAAGCCCTGAAGGGACAAAATTGGTATGAGGGTGAGTCAAGGAAGAGGGTGAACCTCCTAAGCTGTGGATTAGGACCTCAAAGGGCTACATCCCACAAGTAAAGGTAAACCCAATATATTTCAACTCATAGGGTCTGAAGCCCAATTTTAAATCATCTCAATCCCTAAGTGTATTAAGTGATCTGAGATTGTTAGTGTTTCTAGAATAACCAGAGACAAGAAGAGAAGCAAAGGTAAATGTTTTCTGGGAGACAGTATCAATTCAGATTATCTCCATAATTTTTCATATACAATACTTGGCACAATACACAACAAATAAGCACATAAAAAGACAAGACAACCCCAAAATCAGGAGAAATAAACAGACATAAAAACAAACCCTCGTGGGGACAGATATGAAGGAATGGGATAAAAGAATAAAGATACAAGATGGAGAATTTTGTCAGAGGCCTAAAAACTATAAAAGAAAACAATGAAACTTCTAGAACTGAAAATATAATCAATGGAATTAAGAGATCAACATTTGTAGTGCTCCCTCTCGTGAGACTGTAGAAAGTCACAAGAGCCTGTTGCTCTTACCATAACAACCAAAAAAGTGTAGATAAACTACAAATACTATAGTTTTTCCAAACCCATCAGAGTGATGAGAATCAAAGACCTAAATGAACTAAACTCCAATAGCAAAGAAGAAATATGTGAAGAAATAGTAGCCAAGACTTTCCAACACTGATGAAAGTAATCACCCCACAGATATAATAAACTCAACAAGCAGGATAAATACAAAGAAAAGCACAACTAGGCACATCACAGTCAGATTTCTGAAAAAGATAAAGGACAAATCTGAAAAGTGAACAATGGGGGAAGGAGGAAGGGGAAAATAAAATTTATGGCTGACTTCTCATCAGAAATGATGGGATTCACTAGAAACCAGAATGACATACTTAAAGGGCTGAGAGGAAAAAAAACTGTCTACCTAAAATTACACACCTAGTCAAAAAAAAGTGAAATTGAATATGAAATAAAGAGGACTTCAGACAGACAGAAGCTGAGTAAATTCATCTCCAGAAGACATAACTAAATACTGAAGGATATTCTCCAAGCAGAAGGAAATGATCCCAGATAGAAGCTCAGAGATGCAGAAAGAAATGGAGAGCAACTGAGAGAGCAAATACATGGGTATATCTAAATGAATAATGGATCAGAGGGAAAGGAAACATGGTGGAGTGAGAGATGTCCCCAGATTCTCCCCTTGAACAACAATAAGCTGAACATCTAAAACTCAACAAAAAACACCCAAACTGCACACCAGCACGTCTGAGCACGAGATCTGCACATAAGAGCTACCACAGGTCAGAACCCAGGGTGTCAGGCGGTGGACTGAGAGAAACAAAGAAGCTGTCTCTAGCAGCCAGAGCTCCCTGTAGGAGGAGGCGGGGGCGGGGAGGGGAGAAGGTGCAGAGAGTTCTCTGAAGCCCTGCCTGGGAGAGTTTATGAGTTCCACGCAGCCAGCGGCAGGGCTCAGTCATCAATTCAGAAAGCAGAGAAGCAGACAGCAGAGAAACAATAGTTGATTTTCACCGGCCACAGTTGCAAAACCGAGGCTGAGCTACAGCTCCCAACCCATAACCCAGAGGGTCCCTCCCCCCATACCGTCCAAGACCATTCACCACGAAGCCCCAGGGGATTCTGGCAAACATTACCAAAACTCTTGCTAACACTGACAGGGACTGAAACTGAGGGTAGCAAGCGTGATTAAATATCTACAAGGAAATAAAAGCATTGTATAAAGACATTATTAAGGCTTTATATAAAGCAAGGATCCAAGAGGCTAAGACGTCACCTACTGGAAACCAAAAGAAAAGTGCCTTCTTTACAACAGGCTAAAGAGAGACCTTTATACAATAAAAATCTTTTCTGGAAAAAAAGCAAAATACATTTCCATTAATGCCCAGGTGAAGAAACAGTCCATTAAACACCATGAACAACCAAAGTGACAAGGCAGCTCAGAAAGAAAGAGAAAAATCTCCAAAAAATAAAGCTTACAGACATAGGAATATGCAACTTAAATGACCAAATTCAGGATGGTACTTCTGAAAAAATTCGCCGACTTCCAAAACGATCATATTAACAATTTCAGGAATTGAAAAAAGAACTAGATGAGTAGAGCAAGGAAATTGAAACTCTCAATAAGAACCAAATAGGACTTCTGCAAACAAACTGCAAGAGTTGAAAAATGAAATAGAAAGCTTGAGAAATAGAGTCGACCAAATGGAGGAAAGGATCAGTGATACCAGAGACAGAAATACAGAAACAAATCAGAAGGAAGAAGAAAGAAACCAAAGAATGAAAAATAATGAAAAAGAAATAAAATAACTAGCTGATACCATCAGGAGAGGAAACATAAGAATAATGGGCATTATTGAAAGTGAAGAAAAGGAGCAGGGACTAGAAAGCATTTTCAGACAAATAATCAACGAGAATTTCCCAAATTTAAGGAATGAGCTGGAGCTTGGAATTCAAGAAGTCAACAGAACATCTAATTACCTCAACCCAAAAAAGCCTTCACCAAGACACACTGTATTAAAATTATCAAAAATCAACAACAAAGAAAGAATTCCCAGGGCCACCAGCAAAAAGAAGAAAGGTGAGTATCATCATACATCTCAGCACATACCTTACAAGCCAGAAGGGAGTGGAATCAAATATTCAAATTATTAAATGAAAGGAACTGCCAGCTAAGAATAATGTATCCAGCAAAGCTCTCCTTTAGATATGAAGGATGTGAAGAAGAAGACCTTTCCAGACAAAAATTGAGGGAATTCTCCACTAGGAAAGAGGCCTGCACTACAGGAAATACTGAAAGGGGTCAGCTCACCTAAACTAAAATGACCAAGAAAGAAAAAAAAACAATTAGGAGTAAAGTGACTATCAAGCAAATAGAAGCAGAGGAGTACAACCCTTACTAAGAACAGGGCATTATAAGCTTAAATAATAAGAAGAGAATTACTATAGCAAGATAGTAATGAACATTCAGCATACATAAGGACAAACTGAGACAACAACAATGACTGAAAAGGGGAGGATTCAAAGATCCAAATTCACAAAGGGGAATGGAGATAAGGCACGCACAAAAGAAAATGGATGACTGTATGTATTT
>NW_006442512.1:3103116-3113670 GCF_000325575.1 Pteropus alecto
TATTAATATCGATTCTCCCAATCAGGGAGGCCTAAAATATGTAAAGCAATTACTAACAGAACTAAAGGGAGAAACAGACCAAAACACTATCATAGTAGGGAAGCTAAATACCCCACTGTCAGATATGGACATATCATCCAAACAGAAAATCTATAAGGAAATAACATCTTTAAATGATACATTAGACCAATTGGACATAATTGACATTTACAGAACCTTCCATCCCAAAACAGCTGTTTACACATTCTTCTCTAGTGCACATGGAACATTCTCAATGACTGACCACATACTGGGACACAGAGATAGCCTCAACAAATATAAGAGGGTTGAAATCATACCAACCATATTCTCTGATCATAATGCTCTGAAACTAGAGATCAACTGCAAAAAGAAATCAGGAAGAACCACAAATACATGAAGATTAAACAACATGCTACTAAAGAATAACTGGGTCAGAGAAGAAATAAAATGAGAGATCAAGAGATACGTAGAAACGAATACATAGCAAAACTTTTGGGCAAAAGCGGTCATGAAAGGAAAGTTCATATCATTACAGGCCTATCTCCAAAAACAAGAACGAGCCCAAATAAACAACCTAATGCTTCATCTTAAAAAAAACTAGAAAAAGAAGAACAAATGAAGCCTAAAATCAGCAGAAGGAAAGAAATAATCAAAATTAGAGCAGAAATAAATGAAACTGAAAACAAACAAACAAAAAAACCCAATAGAAAAAATAAATGCAACAAAGAGCTGGTTCTTTGAGAAGCTTAATAAAATTGACAAATCCCTGGCTAGACTCACTACAGAAAAAAGAGAAAGGACACAAATAAACAAAATCAAGAATGAAAGAGGGGAAATTACGACTGACATCGCAGAAATACAAAGGATCATACAAGAATACTGCGAAAAAGTATATAACACGGAATTTAATAACCTAGAAGAAATGGACCGGTACTTAGAAAAACACAACCTTCCTAGACTGAATCAAGAAGAACTGGAAAATCTAAATAGACCGATCAGCAGTATGGAAATTGATACAATCATCAAAAATCTAAATAAATAAATAGATAAATAAATAGATAGATAGATAGATAAATAAATAAATAATGACTTGTAAATTAATGTCTTGTGGATCTCAAATATATGAGAACTAAAATGTATAATAACAACGAAAGTTAGGAAAGAAGTACAAATGGAATTAAAGTGTTCTAAAGGCCTTGCATTGTCCAACAAATGGTAAAAGTAGTAAGTCAAAAATGCATTTAGGAACCACTAAACGAATAGTAAAAGAACTGCTAAGTTAAAAGAGAAAGAAAAACTGCATAATTGAAAATAATCAAAAGGCAAGAAAGAAAGGGGAACACAGAACAGGCAGAGCAAACAGAAGTAAATAATAAAATGGAAGATTTCAAGCCATATACATATCAGCCATTACATTAAATATAAATAGACAAAAATTTTCAGACTAAAAAAGAAAACCTAACAATATGCTAGATATCCGACGTAAATATAAGACTACAAAAAGGGTGAAATAAAAGGACAGAAGTGCTACACACTCACCAAAAGACACCTGATATAGCTATATTAATATCAGAAAAAGTAGACTTTAAAGTGAATAACACTAGATATAATGATGAGTCCATTCACCAGAAAGAGAACAATTATAAAACTACATGCACCTAATAATACAATTTCAAAATATATAAAGCAAAAATTGACACACTGACCCACGCAAGTAGGAGAAATCAAGTGTCATGAAGGAAAGAAACAAGAGAGCAAATACACTTATCTCTAGAACTCCAGAAAGAAATAATAAAGTATAGGTAACAAAGAGTAAAAGTAAGTAATAAAAGAAAATTTCCCTACCTTGAAATAGATGTAGGTGTTAAGAGCAAAAAAGACTCACTAAATAAATAAGTCATATCATACACACATTTTAACTTTAAATAATTCAACCATTCATGAGAATATGAAATATTTTAAATAGAACAAGCCATTCTATCTGCCATTCAGCATGTGCATGCAATGATATAGGAACTTGTTCTCCCAGTTGAAGCCAGCTCCAGTGTGCCTCTTAGTACGAACATCTCATCACAGTACAATTCTAGTTCTAAAAAATATATTCTTGAGTAATATAAATTCCAGTCTTCTTCATTTGATAGTCAATAAAATGAATAATTTATTCCAACACTAAGGGAAAAAACTATCTATGCGCAACTTATTGAGAAATGAAATATCAGCTTCTAATGTGGGGCTTTTCTAAAGTACATTAAAAGGGAATATGATAGTATGCAGTTTTCACACTACTTGCTGAATTTAAATTTAATACCTAACTAAAATTTAACTCCACTATACCAGGTTCAAAAAAAAAAAAAATCAATGAATAAACTCCCATCTAATCAAATCCTGGTGAAATTTCTAAGTCTCAAAGTCCACACATACACAAGCCCACAAACATATAGATTAAAAAACAAAAAAGATGAGAGTACCTAGTAAACATTATGTACAACATAAAATGGTAGTGGGGAGAACTGTCTAGTGAGTTCTGAAAGAAGATTCAAGGTCAATCTATTATGCATATTCAGAGACAAATTTTAAAACCTAATTTTAATTGAGCAAAGTGGAACTACCAACTTTGTACCACAATGTTATCTAATATTTCTTACTCATAAATTTTAATGACTGATAAATAAGTCTGATTCTGAAACTGCAAAATCTCTATTTAACTATGGCAACTCTGAAGAAAGCTTCCACATTTTTTTTTAAAAAAAAGATTTCTTTACAAAGTAGCAAAAACTAACTCCTCAGAACTTCCCAATACATATTATTCTGGTTTATTTCTATGTCTTTGAATAAACTCCAGAAAAATCAATATTTTATAAAAGATGCCTACAACATCTAACAGGAAATAAATGAAGTTTTAAAAGGCAAATATGTAATGATAAGGTTTTCAGGCATTAAAAATTGGAACAAGTACTATCTCCACCTTCTTTTCTAGCATCACAATCTTTAAAAGATTATCTGGCCTATGATTTCATCATCTAATAATCACCTCTCCATTTCAAAACAAATGATAAACTTAAGAATAAAAAAAGTGAACCATGTTCTCCCCTGTATCCTCCTTGCCAAAAAAATCTGCCCATCTAAAAAGCCTACTCATGACTTCAAAACCAGCTCAAATTCTATCTCCTCTAAGAAACGTAACTAAATACTCCAAACTAAACTAATTCTTATCCATCTCAGCATAAGCTCACTCATTTAACAATCTAATTATACACAGCCATCACATAAAAATATAAACGAGATTATACAAGCATTATCTTATTTTCATGTATTTTAGGCTAGCTTCTCCATCTAGTTTATAACAGTAATAAAAACAACAAAAACAACAATTTACATTTAATGAATGATTAAGATAAACCAGGCTCTGTTCTAAGCATGGATGGACACACATTATCTCATTCATTGTTTACCTGAGCCCAGTAGTGTGGTAAGTTATTATGTTATTTAAAGTAAAGAATTATTCAGAATTGTCTTTGTAAGCCTCTCCTCTCCCTGTATAGCACTCTAACCTATCACCACACCATATATGTAGGGGAAAGGGAAAAAACCCATAGTACTTTAGCAGTATCCCTTATTCATACAGATGTTTCTGAATAAGATATCCATAGGCAAAATGAATTTTATCATTTTACATAGCTCTGATTCTAGGTACTTCTCTATCTTCTTATGTAGACAGAGTAATATTTCCTTCCTTTGGACACCCAACTATGGTTGTACATTCAAGTCTTTGTCTTAGGTTTTCTTTTTCTTTCTTCAGTGATATGATCAACTCTCATGATTTGAACTATCACCTCTATCAAACAATTCCTGAACTACATTTCCAGCCAAAGGTGTGGACAGACCTCTTATCTGAGCCCTAATTCTGTAATACCTTTCCAGAGATGTTCTACTGGCATCTCAGGAATAAGGTATCCAAAATGAAAATCATATCCTGCCTCTCAAACTTTTCTCTTGCTGCATTCTTAATCCGTTTTCCATTTTGAACCTCCTCAGTACCTTGAGCCAAACCAGCATTCAAGTATTTGATTAACAGAACTTAACTGTAAACTAAAATTGTTAACCCTGTCTTAAAAGCATGTCTCAATTCCTATTTTTCACTCAAATCAATGAATAAAATATTTAACTATCTTTTCTTCAAAACAGAACAGTTTGAAAGTTTATATATCCATATCAAGTGAACATAAGCAATGGTGAGCATTAAGTCAGATAAGCAGACTGACTCAATTACTCAGTTCACTTCTTATTACGTTAAAAACCAAAGCAGCCATGAAACTTCGACAGTTAGAAAGTTTTAAATTGTTCCTATCCTTACTTATGTATTGTTTATATTAATGAACCATTGATTCAAGCAAGGATATATATAGCAATGTGAACAAAAAACACAAATAGACAATTCTCAGAAACAATATAAACCATCAATAAAAATCTGAAGATGCTCAAGTCCATTAATTTTAAAACATAAAATTTAAAGAGGTATACTTTTTTCATATCAAACTGGCAAAAACTAAAAAGTCTGAAAATAACTAGTATGTTGGCACTCCCATTTGCTGTTGATGAAGAGTAAATCAGCTTTTTGGAGAACAATTTGGAAATAACTGTAAAAAATTTTAATACATATACTCTTTTACCCTACAATTCCACACTTACAAACTTATTCTATAGTATATTTGAACATGCACAAAGACACTTGTAAAAAGTGGCTTTATTGTTTATGTTTGCAATTAAAAATTTGGGAGCATCAAAAAGGAACTGGTTAAATAAATTATAATACATCTATAAAATACCATATGGTTATCTAAACAGCTGTGATAAAACAAAGTCCATAGCTATTAAAAGTGATTATCTCTGGGGAGAGAATTAGAGTATATGATCTCACTTTTTTACATAGTTTGAAATTTTATGTTTTTAGTTTTTTTAAAAAGTCAAACCAACAATTAACTTTACCCCAAAAATAAAAATTCAAATACAAATCAGGATTAGAGATCTGCTAATTCCATGGCTAAAGGGGCAGGGACCAGCAAAGAAGGAACTCTGACCAGCCACCTCACCTCTACAGCTTTCTATTCATATTTCCTTTTCTCCCATTTCAGGTTTCAACCTGTACCCAAACTAATTTGAGGCGAGGTTTGACTCCAGAGATATCTGAAAGAAAATCTATCTTCTAGACAGCAATTTTATTATAGTGTGAAGGGGAAAAGAAAGGGCCAGGGGCAGGCAATATCCATTAGCAGTGATGGAGAGCGAAACTCCTCAACATGGCTGAGACAATTATTTCTAAGGGAAGATCTTTGTGTTCTTATGTTTATTTTAAATTTTCTTTCTTACAAAGGTCACCACTTGTTGTTCTTTACTTCAAACATATATCTAAGTATTTTTAAATAAATTTTTAAAAATAAAATGATTTAATGATAATGTGGCAACAGGGAAAAATAGCATAATGTGTATATAACGTTGTACATACATCATGATTACAATGTAAAATTGATGCGCCTTATTGATAGTGACTGGAAAGAAAAATACCAAAATTACACCAGTGATCTAAATGAATTTTTGTATCTATTTCCAAGAATTTTGGCCGAAAAACTTTTCCTTCTAAATGAATCCAAAATTTGGGTTATATTTTATTATCCTCTTTCACTGGCTTGTGTTCCATGACAAAGTCAATATTTTAAAATCATAAGCACAAGACTTTTCCTCACCTCATTTAGTTCTCCAGTCAATATGATCTTAACCTATAGTTACTTCCCTTGACTGTTCTCCTATTGTTGATGCAATTTTACCTAGAAGCCAAAACACCTACCAAAGGCATGGTAAACACCTCCCAACCACACAAAAGTCAGTAATAAAACAAGTGTTTGGGAATAAAAACTATTAAATAGATAAATAAAGCCTCCATATAATGAGATTAATGTTACCTCAATATTTTTATTAATATAGAAAAAACTCACAAAGGAACCAACCATGATCGATTAAGTCAACAGAAAAAAATATATATACTTTCAAAAAAATTAATAGAATAACATTTTTTTAAGTTCATAAACGTCAATATCATTCTACATAGGTACTGTATAGTTTATAAGCGAGTTTACATTTCAGTCTTCTGACAACTCAGGTAAGTAATGTATTATTCTTGCCTGCCTAATAGCCCCCAATGGATACTATATGAGAAGGTATAGAACCATAAGTTATATCCCAAATTCTCTGCCTCCATAAGTCTTTTTTCACTATCCTACATCACATTATTAATTTTCATACGGTTTACTAAGAGCAATCACATTTCTTATCTCCTCTGAGCTTCCATCCTGGAAATCTACGAACTCTCTTAAATGTCTCATCCTGTTAGGCAGAGAGAGCAGGACATCAGTCCCTGTTTATAGACAACTTAGTAAAATCATTGATCTTTCCAAAGATGACAAAACTAATAAACACTAAAATTGTAGCATATCCCAAGTAGGATAACTAAACTCACAATGGGTCAGAAAACTAAGTTATGTGAAAAGTGGCTGAAGGAATTAAGGATGATGAATTTAGAAAGACGGGGAGAGTAACATACTTATACTCATCAGACACATAAAGGGCCATTATATAAAGGAATTAGATGTGCTGTATGGCCCAAGCAGTTAAAAAACAAAGGCAATTCAACAAACATTAACTGGTTATCAACTGTGTGCCAGATGCTTATGCTTCACCAGTCATACAAAGGTGAGTAACACCGTCCAATCCTCAAGAGGTTCAGGCTAGTAGAGGAGATGAGAAAGCAACACAAGATGAAAGTTATGGGAACACAGAGAATGATGACTATAACTCTCTTTGGGGGAAGAGGTTAGTAGAGAAAAATTCACTGAATAGTTAAGTAGAAATTTAGAAGTGGACAAGGTGGGAAGTGGCATTAATGGGAAGAAAAAGCAGCATGTGGAAAGGCATGGAGACATGAAGCTCTGCAGTTAATCTGAAGTACTGGAACACCAGGTACATATTAGAGGTGTCTAGGGGTGAGGCTTTAAATTGAGGGTGGGGAAGGCCAGTGGTAAAGAACAATCTCTATGCCAAGAAGTTTAGACTCTAACACTCGAGTTTTGGAACACTAACAGAGATTGTGAGTAGCGGTGGCATCCTCGGAAAAATATAATAAGAAAGCTCATTCCAGCAGAAGAACAGATTTCTAGAGGGTAACAGTGGCTATTAATTACTGAGCCAATATTGTTAGTCTAGGTGGGAATGATGAAAACATATGCACTGAGATCAAGAAAAATCTAGGAGGTAAAAATCAAAAAGAACTATTGGCTATGGGAATGTGGCAAAGGGGAGGGTCCAGGATGACTTCCAGATTTTAACTTGGTTGAATGGTGAACAGTGATGTCCTACACAGGAAGACAAGTCCATCCAATCATTCAAGCAATGTTAAGTACTCTGGGCCAAGAATTGGTTTGTTATAGTTTGGAGAAAGGGAATGAGGGAAGCAGGAGGAAGGGGAGCAAAGATGAGTCTTGTGTAAAGTAAGGTGCCTTATTCAGTGAAGCTACTGAGTGTCACATGAAAAAGAGTGGACTAGGAGAGTCATTAGCTCAAAGGGAGCAACTGAAGACACAGAGTATTCAATGAGATCAACTTTAGACACCAATATTTAATGAGGAATGAGAAAAAAGTCCGAAAAACAAGGGAAGAAGCAATCAGAGAACTAAGAGATGAATCAGGAGATTGATGCCAAAAAGGGCAAAAGAAAAAATTCGAGGGTGGGGAGAGTGAAAATTAAATATACTGCATAAAGCAAGTTTACTAATGGTAATGAATCACATCAGGTAAATATTAAGGCAGTTAGAGTCATCTATGCAGAATGTTGACAACAGAATTCTTACCTTAAATGAGAAGTGTAGCTACATGAACTATGCAGTACATCTCTGAAGCCCACATCAAGGCAAGCCTCAACACCATTATGACATTTTGTCAAATATTCTTTTGCAATCTGACCAATGAATGGGATATCTGGTTATTCTAATATTAAAGGAAAAGCAATTCCACGTATTTCATGTAACTCATAAGGAACCAATACATTAAAATTCTTCACTAATTCTGCTCTTGGGGTACAAAACGTTGCTAGAGAAAGTGTGGAAATAACTGATCTAGTCTTACTTTAAATTCAAACTGATTTCTAATGAACTCTCAACACTATCTTCCTTTCTCCATTCCAGCATCCTAATTCCACCTCATTACTATTCCTTAATCTCTTCACTCTTATTAGAGAAGACCTCTTAGCATGGGATGCTCTGTCATGTCATCTTTCCCAAAGTTCCTAAATAACCTTTTTAGTAATCTGCCCTCCCTTCCTTTGCAAACCAGACTGTGTGCCTAATCATTTCTGGCCCTCCACCACTACTGACCATTTCCCATCACCAGTCCTTCCCTCTTCTTTCTCCTCCACCTCTCCATGTCTAAAAATTCTGCCTTAAAGTTGAAAAAACATTCCATTTACTGTTGTCCCACACCCTATTTTTCTCCTTTTACTACCAAATATCTCCATTCCCCTACCGCCTATTCACTGTAATCCCCTACAGAAAGGTTTCTGAGTCTACCCTTCTACAAAAAAAAATAATAATAATAATTAAACCCACCGAAAAAAGACATCGGATTTACTGACAAGCTTGTTCCAGTTTCCTTATTCAGTTCTCAATTCCTTCCATATCTCTGCAACTTACAAGAGAAGTGACCAACCACCTCCATACTGCAGCTACTCCTTTCTTGTTTGTAATGAGACAGGATGGTTTGTGGAAAGCATTCTGAGAATCAGATCTGTGTTCTAGACCCAACTATCCCATTAATCAGCAGTGAGCCTCCCCATCTCCACACCAACTCCTCAGATCTCACTTTTGAGACACCCTGACACCCAGACTAGGTTACGTCCCTGCAGTTTAAACTTTCTCAAAGCCTATGCTCCTTTGCAGTTCTTATCAGAACTACTTAATTATATAATTAGTAGCTGAATGGCTCTTTCCTAACCACTCACCAGACTGTAAGCTACATGAAGGCAGAGTGCACATTTCAGCAATGGCTTGCACCTCATCAGCGCACACTAAAAGCCCATCAGTTGAATTAACGGTGAAAGAGATATTAATCAGTCCTAAGGGACTGATTATTTTTATTAACCTAAGTAATAAAATTACTAGCACTTTCTTTACTTACAAAATTACTGACAAAACTTTAAACAGAAACTCTAATTACCTAGAACATACATAATATTATGAACTATGTATAAAATTTTACATATGAAATTAAGAGTAAGAGAGAACTTGTTTTCCAAGACAGTGACATTTTTCTTGCCAATCCACAAGATAGAGTTGGATCAGTAACCTACATTTTAGGACCAAAATGTGTATTCTAAACCATGTTTGCTGAATGTGCAAGTGGGAGTCCGATACTAAAACACCATTGTTTACTAGCTGTTTAGATAACACCCATCGGTATTTTAGGTTTAAAGCTTTTAACACTGGTGAAAAGCCAGGAGCTATATTATACAGTGCAAGGAAATCAAAAGAAAGTTTAGCAGTCAAGTTCACTGTGTTGTGATTTTAAATATTTTATATAAATCAGGGAAAAACAAGTAATGGTTTAGCGATTACAAGCTGCCACTGTGCCTGATCAGATGACTTTCAAATGCAAAATTTCAGATCTGAAGCAAGTAGGTGAAAGTTTTGTCAAGTTTAATGATACACCACCTTGGTCAAACAATTTAAACAGATTACATGCTAATTTGCTCTTCAACTGCTGAGTGCGTTCTATTCCTTAACTACACCGTAAGGTCTTTACAGGCAAGTCAGCGTTTTGTTAATTGGTCCCCTTACATAAATAGAAATGCAGGTGATTTCAATAATCTGTGATATTTTAAAAATCTGAAAACGATTTTTGAGGCTAAATATATTTATATACTGCCACTTGAAAGCACCGTACAAGTACTTAAAATCCAATGCTTAGACAATTCCCTAGGTTAAGAGAAGTTAACAGGCTGTAAATATAGTTGTAATCCCCAATAAAGAAGAAGCATTTCATAACGGAAACACTAACAGATATGTAATCACTTGGAGCCCTTCTCCAAGGCGCCCTCATCGTTAAATCAACACCACGGGCTGTGAAGGAGCAATTGTGACCCTCTGACACCCTCTCTTCAGCAGCCCTGAGGCTACAATCCCCGCACGAAGAGTCCCTTGAGATCACCCAGCGCTTCCCTGGGACTTCAACTGGGAAATCCCTGGCCATGGAAGGCGGAGTTCAAGCCCCGCTCTCCCTTCCTTTCCTGAAAATTAATGAATTGGCCGTACGATTGTTTATTTAATGAGGTGTGTAGTGGCCTCTACTGGTGCTTGTGTGAGCACAAGAATGTCCCACTCTTACAAGTGGGATGAGCCTGGGGGAGGGGAGGGAGGCGAGGGGTGAACCTGCCTCCGGGTACAAAGCGCAGAACTAGACCAGAGAGCCCCCGACCGGCCCCCGCGGCCGCCC
>NW_006442512.1:3114568-3123230 GCF_000325575.1 Pteropus alecto
GGGCCCGCTCCCTCCCCCTTCTCCCTGGAGCCGCGGACGGGCGCGGGGCGCGCGCCGGACGCTGCTGCTGGCGTCAGGGAAACCCCGGAGAAGCGGATCCTCCTCCTCCCCGCGTCTGCCCGCTTGGCGCAGCCCCTCGGCTCCGGGGAGAAATTACCCTCGCTCACCTCCCCGATGCCTCCGGTAGCAGAGACCTGAGGGCGAGAGGCGCTCCGAGCCTGGGCTTGTCTGGGAGGCCGGCGCGGACGCGTACGTCTCCGCAGCCCGGGCCCAGGGCCTCTATATAGGGCCTCAGAGGAAACTGAATGGCCTCCGGGAGGAAACCTGGGTGCGTGAGGGTCGGCACGGGGATTTATGTGCTCGCCAAAAACAATAGCGATCCCGCCCGGCCCTCGCTGGGACCTGGCGCGGCTCCCATGGGAGGGGGCCGCCGCGCCGCCACTGACCTCCGGCTTCCCGATCGGGCCGCCCTTGCGCGCTTCCCCCGGACAGTGCCGGGACCCGCCCGCACCGTGGGGCCCGCGTCCCACCCGCGTCACTCGGCCGCGGTCCAGGGAAGCCGGGCACAGACAAAGGTGCCCGCTGTCCATTCCTCCAGCTCCTGCGGGTGCCCGGGGCGAGCCCCGTGACTCCCGGGGCTGAACCTCTCTGTAACTGAAACCTTTCACCTCTTCCTCTGCCGGGCACGTCAAGTTTTCGTACCTGGAAATCACGTCTTTCGCCAGGAAACCAGGAGCAAGAGGGATGTGATTTTAAACCACTTGATAATCGTGAGGCAGCACCCAGGCCACTCAAAGTTAGGAGAAAGCAGCTTGTAGTTACACTGCAGATGAGAACACTGATAATTTTATAAGCTGCACCCAGGGAAAATATTTAATAAAATTTATTTGTATGATTATACACCTGAAGAATCGTGTTCTGATTATTAATGAGTTAGATTTTTTATTCACTGTGTGGTCAATAACCAAAACGTGTAGCTCCCAAAAGATGGTTATTTCTGACTTCCTCTTCCCTCTGCGCCTTCTCGTAATTACTTTCTACGGATATTTTATTCTGAAGTGCCAAGATACGCAAGATAAGGCTTACGTTAACTTGGGAGAGAAGAGCGCAGAGTCCTCGTCAAACTTCTTAAATCATCAAAACGATGGAATTCGGAATCCTCATCCTAATTCTGTGAAACAATTGACTCAAAAGGGCAAACACACGCTTATTGCTTTACACTAGGGAAACAATTTAAATATCTTTGTTTGGGTTAGAGTTGTTAACCAGCAAAAATATTTCCTAAATACCCCTGATTGACCTGTTAAATTAGGAATAGATTACCTCCCAATTACTTCACAAGCATTTGCTTAATTAACCTTTAATAATCACATCATTATTCAGCTTTCTGAGCTAATTAATGAGAAAAGCTCTTTGGAAACTATACATTGCTTCCCAAATGTTAATCTAAGTCTAGAAATTTTTCGTTATATTAAAACTCTAAAATACATAATGTGACTTCTAAAAGGAAGCTTACCTTTATCTTCAAGTTTGAAAAATATGTGTATGATGGCTAATAAGATAATCAGATTGATTTTCATATATGACTTCTGTGAACTGTCTCATTAATTTATCAGCCCATTGTGTATATCAGGGTTAAATCAAAAGTTTATAAAGCACTTTCTGTAAAATAAACTGACTAAATCATATATTTATGACTTGTGATTAAATCACAATTTTAATCAAACCCACTGTAATAAACCACTAGTAGGTGGAGCCCCAGATTAAAATTACCGTTTTTGCAGCTGTTCAGGAGTAAAATGGAAAAATAACGCAGTCACACACTTGAATTCAGACACCTCACCTCGTTTCAATGTAACTGACAGTGCAGATATTTCCTTTAAAAATCATCGTTTGGAGTCATTAATCTCTCCTCTCTTTGGTAAGGCATCTCAGAAAAGATTTTCTTAGCCATCCTATTTTATCATTTTCACTCTCCCGACAAGATTTTCAACTAATGCCTAAGTCCACATTTATACTGATAATCAACATATTTTCATGTAGTCTAAACTTTAATCTATGAAGAGATATTAAACTATTCATGAAATTAACAAAAGTAAAGTTAGAACAGGAGGCCCATGTTCAAGGAATAGTGCAAGAAACTTTTAGATCAAAGAAAACAGGCTGGCCATTGTATGTTAGTATATGTACATTATCAAAGTGCAGGCCAGAAATAACTAGACCAATTATTTTTGTAAACTTTATTCTAAGTGCACTTAGATATAAAAATTAAATGAAAAATTAATAAAGCCTATGAATATAAAATGGTAAGAGTCTTATTCTCTATAGCTTATTCTTATTAATATTATTCTTATTCTCTATATTCTTATTAATATTATTCTCTAAAAACTTATTTTCCAACTTTAGAGATGCAGTATAGTTCAGTGTTTAATTGCTGCCAGTAATTAGATTCTGCAGCTGATTCCTGGCTGAATCCCAGTATCCTAGGTAGAGAAGAAGAAAGCCAGTAGATCCCAGTATAGAACACTTTCTAATCACAGCAAATTTTAACTAGCATTTACCTATGTCACAAGAACATGATTTTCTTCTGCACAAATGTAGACATTTTTACATTTGCCCTTTACATTCCACTAGGTAAGAATTTTTATTTGTTTTTTCTCTTGCCAAAAGCCACATGTTCTAGGGAGCCATCTCTGATTAAGCCTAATTGAGAAAGATATATGCTCCTTAAGGACAAAACCTATACACTATTAATTTTGCTTGTTACATATTGCTTAATTGCTTATCCTTAGTTCAACGACAATCTTTTAATTCAACAAATATTATTGAAGACCTCTTATTTGCCAGATATTGTGCTGGGTGCTGGGATAACAAAATTATTGGTTCATTCATTTAATTTTTATAAAGTACTTACTATGTCTCAGATCCTGCCCTGTGTCAGGAGAATGAAATGGTGAGCCAGATAGACAGCTTCCCAGTCCAGCAGGAAAGAAAAACAATTATAACAAAGAAGTGTGAAGAGTGTTAGGGTAAGGAAAGATAAGGAATGTGGGAAAATTTCCAAAGAGCATCTAACCTGACTAAATTGTGGGGGCGGGGAGGAGGGATGGGGAATTGGAGAAGCAGCTTTGGTCTCTAAAATGAGACAAATCAGCATTTTAGAAGGATCTAAACTCAGGTTGCTTCCTGGGGTGTAGGTTGAAAGGAGACAAGAGAAAGAAACCCAGTTTAGATTTTGTTAACAGTAGTCTGGAGAGGAGTTACTGGTGGCCTGGAGTAGAGCAGGAAGGGTTAAGAGAAATGAGCAGATAAGAGAGAAATTTAGGAAATAGAAACAACAAGGGTGTGGAAGAGAGGAGACATAAGTGACTCAGATTTCAGCTGGGCCACTGACTAAAGGTGGTGACATTCACTAGGAACAGAGTACAAGGAAGAGGAGCAGATGGGAGGCAATGTGAGTCTAACTTTGGACAAGTTTAAAGTGCCTATGAGACATTTGAGTAGAAATATCGGTAAACTTCATTATTGGGGTATGGAGTTTAGCAGGGGAAACTGGGCTGGAGAGATGTATCATCAGTTTATACCATATATGCCTGAACAGAAGGTACCTCTGAATATAGTATAAGCACCTATTTTCCAAGGTAAAATCCACCCCCCATAAAACTTTGGGGACAATTTGAGCACATAAATTTTTAGAGATATAGATGAAATAATCAAGGATCTACTTATAATGTTTAATGTATTAACTTAATTATACTTACTTTAAATTACATGTAATATAAAATGTAATTTTAAAATATAATTTTATCGAAACACACCACAGTGTTTTTTTTATCATCACCAGGGTCACATTTTGAGTCTCTGACATAGTTTCCCAGGATACATCACCTTCATTTCCACCCAAATTTTGACTCTATATATATTACTGGGAATTTTATTCCAGGCCACTGTATCTAATCACACTACATATTCATCCTGTACACATATTCACTTATCCTATTGCTTTTTATAATGACTTTTAAAGACCTGTTTACAAGGACTTTCAACACTTGCAAATGTGAAGGTATTTCCCTAGAAGTAATTCTTAAATATGTGTTAAAAATTTTCTTTGTTTTCTTTCTTACCAATTCTGTTATGTGGCTTCTATATGAACATTGAATGAGATCATTTCCTACTAATGTATATTCCCCCAAAGAGCATTTCATTGCTCAAAATAATTAAGAGAATATCATTAACACGAAAGACTTTTTAAAGGTCAGAATGTAAAGTGACCCCCTCTTATTAAGGGATAATTGGGCAGGGGGAAGTTGTCTTATATTTGGGTAAATATGACAATATGCCAAGAAAGTAGTTAAGATTGCCCCAGGAAAGTTTGGGAGTGAAGAGGAGGATTGAGGACTAGGACCAAACACCAACATGTTTAAGATTATAGAACACAAAGAGGAACTTGTAAAGAAACAAGCAGACATGTAAAAAGAAAAGCAAAAGCATGTTGTATCACAGAAGCCAAGGAAAGAAAGTGTTTCAGAAATGCAGAAATGGTCAATAGTGTCATGTGCTCCTGAGAGGTCAAGTAAGGTAAGAAATGAAAAACATCCTTTAGATTTAGTGATCAGGTGGCCATCGACAAATTTAGTAAGTATAATTGCAACCTCAAGTAAGACTTCTACCTGATTGCTATGGCTTGTCACTGAGTATGAACGATTTCCTCAAGTTTACCTGTAACAGGAAGAAAGAGTATAGAAGTCTAGAATGGATTTCGCCTAGAAACAAGTAGACTTGAGGGCTGATATAAGGAGCCAATAGGGAGGGAAGTGTTGAAGATTCCAGAGAGAAAAGATAATTGACAGCTTTAGAAACACTGTAGTAGATAATTTGGCAGCTGTAATTCAGCAAGGCCCATGATTATCTGACCTCAGTAGTCTCAGGCAACTGGCAATAGGCAAAAAGGACTTCACAGAACAGAGTTACACCCTAGCACTGTGGTTTCTATGCAGCTTTCAGATGTATTTGAACATGTTCCATTCTCGTAACACCTTAATGAAAACTGAAAATAAGAAACGACATCCTGAAATTTGCTATCCAGTTCTCTGTCCTCAAAGGACACATAGCTGGTTCTCAACAGACAATAATCACAAAACAAGGCAGTCCAGCTTTCTAGAAAGAATCAGAGGACCTTGCTTTTGACAGAAAGCCAACACAAAACACTATCTTAAGCAGAAAGAAATTTTGCTGGAAATACCCTGGAATCTCAAGACCAGGATGCAGTCAGACCTCAGGAGTAAAGCTAGAGACTGGAGCACCTTGAAGAACCCAGAATGTCCTCTTTGGAGAGTCTCTTGTATATTTTGGAAATGTTGGGAGTTTCTTTTTCATTGCTCTAGACTCAGCAATATCTAGTTGCCTGCCATTAAGTTTGCATTTGATACACACACACACATACACCAAGCTGCATCTCACAAAGGAATTAAAGGGGTCAAAAAAAGAGATTACCAGAGGATAGACTCCTTGTTCCACATTACAACTCCTTCCACACACACACAATCTGGTCTCCAACACTAAGGAGCTGAATTATACAACATAAAAACCTCAAGAAGCTCATTTATTCCTTTAGCTTATGTCCTATGTAAGAGTTATCCGCATTTTTGTCCTTTTCTCTTAGCCATGCTGGGCTATCCTGAGCTGGAAAACTCCCAAGCAGAATGCACCCCCAACCTTACCACTAACTGGGAAACAAAATAGAGAGCCGCTTCTCTCCAGATTCTTCTATAAAAGGAATCAAAGGGAATACTGTTCTATATTGACCTTTTCCTGCCCTGTATGTTGCCATGCAATCTCCTCCCAGGTGTTGAAGGTGGAGGGAGAGGAAGGAGAGGGAGCGTGGCTAAGAGATGGCCAATGAAGTCACCCAGGATGACAGGTATGGAGTGGCTGGAGTAAAGAGAAAGAATGTAAGCCACTTTACTCAAGATATCTGAGAAGTGATTCAGAAGTTAGTCTTTAGATGACCAAAAAAAAAAAAAGACAGTGAGCTGAATGCCGTGATTCTCAAACTCTAACAGAATTCTTGTTTTGCTTGGGATTTTTTGTTTTTGCTTAAAAATGGAAGTGAATTGGTGGGAAATGGCAGTGGGGACCCAGGGGAAAATTAACACCACCTCACGGTCACTTGAGATCTGAACAAATGAAGTCTGCCGAAGAAGTGGCTTCGGGAGAGAGTCAGATTTCAAATAAAGCAGGAGATAAAGGGAGTGCTTGTTCAGAGACTGGGGAAATGGAGGTGTTTGTCTATAACCCAAGGGTACTTCATGGAAACTGAAGATATGGTTGGGAAGGAGGTTCACTGCTGAGCTTGCATCAATGGGGAGGAAGCACAGAACATTTTAGAACAAGCCTACAGGAATATGACCACTAGAATAAGGGGTTCTGAATCAGTGGTGACACTAAGCCAATGTATCATGTTGAGGGCTGTGAGGAGCCCAGCCCAGCCATACACAGCCTTTGGTGGAGACCCAAGGTCCAGAAGGAAGGCCAGTCTGTTGGCTCCTCACATGAGAGTTCTAGATTCTGCATACACACCCTCAAGTGGACAGCCAAGAACTGCAGCAGCTGGGCAACACTGGAGGAACAGTAGTGACCCAAGGGCAGACATGAGAGAAGTTCCTCCAGCCCAAAAGTTCAAGAGTGTTGCTCCCAGCAGGGAAAGCCACCTTACCATTTAGCCAAGGGATTCCCAAACTAAGAATCTCCCAGGGACTATGTTTCAAACACACACAGATTCCTAGGCCTCATTCCAATCCTTTTGAATTAGAAACTCCCGGGGAGAGGCCCCAGGAATCTGTATTTCTGAAGTCACTTGATGGCTTCAGAATTTCTGTATATGAGGAACTGAAAGGTGGCAATGTAATTGGAAAACAGAAGCAGGTGACTTAAGGATAACCGACTTTATAGATTTACATAGTCTTAAGCCAAAATTTATCTAGCTATACTAAAATAAACCAAAGCATTAACTTGTAATTCCCAATTTTTAGTACTTTTCCTATTCCTCCTCTCTTTTTCCTATTAGCCATTGGTTTGAAAGCATTGAATTGAAATCATCGATAATTTTAAAAACTGTCCCTTTTGATGTTGTACTTATCAAATTTTCCAATATTAAAGAAATGCATGTTTTGGAACACCTGGAAAATGCCCAAAAGCAAATACAAGAGGAAAATTGCCTGTATTCCCTCTTCCCACACCATTCTTAAGGTTTAGCTATATCTCCTTCTATTTTTATTTCTCTCCACTAAGTTTCTTTTTTTATATATTTGTAATCATAATACATAGGGAAAAAGAAACTTTGTAATCCTTATATGTATTTCTAACTTAGTGAGAAACTAGTGTGAGAAAATTCGTTATCATAATATATAGGTAAAAATATACTCTGCTTTCTAAACTTATTTCATCATAAATACTTCCTCATGTTATAAATCGTTACTCTGAAAAATACATGTAATACTAAACAATGAATGGATTATTAATGAGATCAAGGAAGAAATCAAAAGATACCTAGAGACAAATGAAAATGAAAATACAATGACTCAAAATTTATGCGACACAGCGAAAGCAGTCCTAAGAGGGAAATTCATAGCAATGAAGGCCTACCTCAAGAAACAAGAAAAATTTCAAATAAACAATCTAATCTTACAATTAAAAGAACTAGAAAAAGAACAGCAAACAAAGCCCAAAGTGCATAGAAGGAAGGAAATAATAAAGATCAGAGCAGAAATAAATGAAATAGAGTCTAGAAAAAACAATACAAAAGATTAATGAAACCAAGAGCTGGTTCTTTGAAAGGATAAACAAAATTGACAGACCTCTAGCCAGATTTATCAAGGAAAATAGAGAGAAGACTCAAATAAATAAGATCAGAAATGAAAGAGGAGAAATAACCACGGACTCCACAGAAATACAAAGGATCATAAGAAAATACTACGAGCAATTATATGCCAACAAATTGGACAATCTGGAAGAAATGGACACATTCTCAGAAACATACAATGTCCCAAGACTGAGTCAAGAAGAAATAAAAAATGTGAACCAACCAATTACTACCAATGAAATAGAATCAGTAATCGACTCCTCCCTCCCCAAAACAAAAGTCCTGGACCAGATGGCTTCATAGGCAAATTTTACCAAACATTCAAAGAAGAATTACCTATTCTTCTCAAACTATTCCAAAAAATTCAAGAAGAGGGAAGGCTCCCTAACTCCTTTTATGAAGCCACCATTACCTTGATTCCAAAACAAGGCAAAGACATTTAAAAAAAGAAAATTATAAGCTGATATCCCTTATGAACATTAATGCAAAAATCCTCAACAAAATATTAGCAAACCAAATTCAGCAATATATTAAAAATATCATACACTGTGATCAAGTTGGATTTATTCCTGGGATGCAAGGTTGGTTCAATATCTACAAATCAATTAATGTGATACACCACATTAACAAATTGAAAGATAAAAACCATATGATCATATTAATAGATACAGAAAAAGTGTTTGACAAAATCCAGCATCCATTTATGATAAAAGCTCTCAGCAAAGTGGGACTAGAAAGAACAGGCTTAAACATAATAAAGGCCATATGTGACAGACCTACAACTAACATTATACTTCATGT
>NW_006442512.1:3123273-3127242 GCF_000325575.1 Pteropus alecto
AGGTTACAAAGTAAATATTCAAAAGTCAGTGGCATTTTTATACACCAATGATGAACTTTCAGAAAGAGAAATTAAGAAAACAATCCCATTTACAATTGCGTTGAAAACTATTAAATACCTAGGAATCAAATTAACCAAGAAGATAGAAGACCTGTTTTCAGAAAATTATAAGTCACTGAAAAAAAAATTTAAGAAGATACAAATAAATGAAAGCATATACCCTGTTCATGGGTAGGAAGAATCAACATTGTTAAAATGGCCATACTACCCAAGGCAATCTATAGATCCAGTGCAATCCCTATCAAAATACCATTGGCATTTTTCAGAGAGCTAGAACAAATAATCCTAAAATTTATATGGAGCCATAAAAACCCAAATAGCCATGGCAATCTTGAGAAAAAAGAACAAAGTTGGAGATATCACACTACCTGATATCAAACTATACTCAAGGCTACAGTAATCAAAACAGCATGGTACTAGCATAAAAAGAGATACATTGATCAATGGAACAGAATAGAGAGCCCAGAAATAAATCAACGCTCACTTAACATATGACAAAGGAGGTAAGGATGTACAATAGAGTAAAGACAGTCTCATCAATAAATTATGTTGGGAAAATTGGACAGATACATGCCAAAAAAAGAAGCTAGACCATCTTCTTACACCACATACAAGAATAGACTCGAAATGGATTAAAGACTTAAATGTAAGATCCGAAACCATAAAACTTTTAGAAGAAAACATAGGCTGTACAAAACATAGGAAACAAAAGAAAAAATAAACAAATGAGACTACATCAAACTAAAAAGCTTTGGACAGCAAAGGAAACCATCAACAAAACAAAAAGACAACCAACTGGGAGAAGATATTCCCTTATGATACATCTGATAAGGAGTTAATATCCAAAATTTATAAAGAACTCATATAACTCAACAACAAAAAAACAAACAATCCATTTGAAAAAGGGGCAGAAGACCTGGACAGATACTTCTCCAAAGAGGAAATACAGATGGCTAACAGACCTATGAAAAGATGCTCAAGGTTGCTAATCATCAGAGAAATGCAAATTAAAACCACAATGAGATATCACCTCACACTTGTCAGAATGCCAATCATCAATAAATCAAAACACAGCAAGTGCTTACGAGAATGCGGAGAAAAGGGAACCCTCATACATTGTTAGTGGGATTGCAAATCAGTACAGCTGCTATGGAAAACAGTATGGAGGTTTCTCAAAAAATTAAAATGGATATATTGCTTTTGACCTAGCAATTGCACTTCTGGGTATTTATCCAAAGAAAACCAAAATAATAATTCATAAAGATCTGTGCACTCCAATATTCATGGTAGCACTGTTTACAATAGCCACAATATGGAAACAACCTTAATGCCCATCAACAAACAATTAGATAAAGAAATTATGGTTCATATATACAATGGAATAAGACTCAGCCATTAAAAAAATGAAATCCTACCATTTGCAATGACATGGATGGACCTAGAGGTTATTATGCTGAGTGAAATAAGTCAGACAGAGAAAGACATATCGTGTGATTTCACTTATATGCGGTATCAAAGGAACAAAAAAAACCAAACTAATCAAAAGCAGACTCACAAATATAGTGGACGATTTGGTAATGGACAGAGGGGAGGAGGTTGGGGGGCTGGGAGAATGGGCTGAAGGGTTAAAGAAGTACAAACTAGTAGTTGATAGCTGGGCATGGGGATGGGGAGCATGGCAGAGGGAATGCAGTTAGCATTAATCTGATGGCTAAGTAGAGGGCCAGGGGAAGGAGGGAGCAATTGGGGGAATCATTTTATGAACAATATAGATGTCTAACCAATGTACTTTATACTTGAAACTAATTTAAATAAATAAATTTAAATAAAAAAATACATGTAATAGCTTCACAATATTATATTGAGTACACAAACCATAATTGTCTGAAACCACTTCTTATTGTTGAATGTTTAGAGTCATTTACTCATTCCACAAATATTTATCAACTTTGTATTACATGCTGTTCATGGTTCTGTGGTATGGAAATAATAGAGGTGAAGAACGCAGGGAAGTTCTCACAGGTCTTACACTCAGTGGATGGGGAGGAGGGCAGAGATTGACAATAAACAAATGTCAGGTGATAATAAGTGCCTAATAAAAGAAAAATAACAGGGAAAGGGGGATAGAAGATGACAAGGCTGCTATTTTACTGAGTAAAGAAATGTAAACATTTTTCATATTCTTATCAAGAAATTATGTATGTTTAATTACATTTCAAAGAGTTGTACCCATTTGTATTCTCACCTCTGAGGTATGATCATTGAGTATTTAGACTAGTTTGTAATCTTTGCTTGTTTGAATTATTTACTTGAATGAGCTTTTAAAGAATAGAGAAATTAATTTTCATCATATTTACTACAGATAACTTTTCCAGATTCTTAATTGTAGTGGTGTGCTGCTTTCTCTTTCCATAACCACCAGTTGTCCCAACACTCTTTGCTGAATGATTTTTTTCCTTATACATTGGTTTATGCAGTTACATTTGTTGTATATTAACATTTTAAGTATATCAGGATCTGTTTCCAGATTATTTATCTTGTTTATTTACTTGTCTATTTTACATTAATACAACACCATTTTAGTTATTCAAGTATAAAACATTCCAATATCTAGCAGGGCTAATTCTCCCTAATTATGCTCACCGTTAACATATATTCTTTTGTTATTCTTTATAGTTTAATATTCTAAATAAATGTTTACTACTTTAATCAATATTTATCCCAGTTTGCTCCCTACCATTTTTGTATTTTTGATGCTATTAGGAATGAAATTTTTTTTCATCATATTTTTAATATATTATTGCTGTTTTATACAGGCTAGCTATTTTTTTTGTATAATCGGTCCTACCATTTTGTTGAACTCTTTTTATCAATTAAAATAGTTTTTAAAGGAATTTCTTTAGTTTTACAGATATACAATTCATTTTCCCTTATATTTCTAAAAGGTTTTACTCCGTTTTAGATATGTTACTTGATGTTTTAGGATTTATTACTGTATTTTTTATTTTGAAATACTCCTCTTAACAAAATAAAATTACTCTTTGCTGAATGGCTTTGCCCTTGAATTTTATTTTCTTTATGTTTATTTGTGCCTAATATATCTTCGCTTTGCTTTTATTTTTAACAATTTCCATTTAGTTTTAGCTATGTGTTGTGGATACCTGTAGTCTAAACTTTAATCTATGAAGAGATATAAAACTGTTCATGTCTTTCATTCACCTCTTCTCTTCCAAGCTCTTGGTTACCGTTGGAGTTACCATGTTAGTACAGTGTGACCCCATCTCCTAACCACAGTTGATCGGGTTGAACTGAGATTGGCCAATCATGGTACCCTAATCAACTGGACACACTCGATTGGTTCACATATGGGTGCCTGACCTAGACTGAGCTCAAAAAAGACTCTTTGACTTGGAATATTGCTCAGAGAACAAGACCAGCTTCATCCTGGTCTTTTTACAGACCAGGTTTACAGACTAAATTTTTAAAACCAGAAGCTGTCCAAGATCTTGTTTTTCAGGGTGTGAAGAAAACTAATGTCCAGCAAAAGAGAATGAAGCTAACACAGAGAATCTCAGCAATTAACGCAATAGCATTCGAATGTCATCTAAGTCCTTAGTTTCTGATGTTCCTGAGATGCAACTGCATCTCAGCATCTACAGTTGTTCAGCTTTACTTTGGATTTTGTGAAATGCCTCACAAAATGCCTCAGTCCTGGTCCAATCAATCTTCTTTTTTGCTCAGGTTAATTTGAATTGGTTTTCTATAACTTGCCACCATAAAGTTTCTAGATAATATAATATGTATCTTTGTAACTAGCTGAAATTTACTCTTGAAGCAAGAATGCAAGTAAGATAGCTTTATAATTTCTAGAAATGATAAATAATTATTTTTGATGTTATATTGATCAGC
>NW_006442512.1:3127274-3194249 GCF_000325575.1 Pteropus alecto
AAGAGGGCTATTGGTTCCATTCTCCTCATTTCATTTTGATAATGCAAGCCACCATTTCTCCCACTGGAGTGAGGTCCTAAGTCATCCCACTCACTTTGTACCACTTTTCCAAAGCACGAATCTGAGCAGTAGATTAGTTTCATGGTCTCTGGATGAAGTGAGAGGAAAGAGACCAGATTGATAGACTTTGAGAAAAACATGCTCCCTTTCTAAAACATACCCTTTTTCCAGCTAAAGGCAGGAAAAAAAAGAATCACTTCAGGGAACTGACTTTCCAAAAGGAATATTTGTCTGTCACCTCCCAGTATTCTCAGGGAACTAATGGTCAAAGTCAGACTCTCCAGCCATGTGACACTGAGGGACACTGACACCAGATGAAGATCGCATGAAAGACCACCACATTTTCCTGACAGCTATGCTGCCAAGAAGGTCAGGATCTGTACATCTGCTTTCAGGACATGGAGTTACTGTTTTTGATGGTTTTTAGTCCTTTACTAGCAGCTTAAGAAATAAAATTACTCTGCTGAGTGCTAGAGGCCCTAACTCATTGACTAAACCAGTAAATCAGACTAATTGAAGTAACAAATATGCCTGAATAGTGCTTCCTTGAGAAAATGCAACCCTCAGAAGACATGACATTTACTTCTGACATGGCTGGATGTATTGACAACCAGACATTTCTGAGACTGCTTTTGATTTGTATTGATTAAAAGAAATATGAAAAGAATTTTAATAGTCCAAAGGTACCTTTGCCCTTATTCAAACACAAGCAGAAACGCCAAATGGAAACTAGCAAGTAGAATGCAAATCTAGCCCAAGTCACAACCATTGAGAGCTTTTATCTCTTGACAGCAGCTTTCAGACCCATGTGAAATGATTTGAGGGATTTGGTGCAGTTCATAATGGGCTAAGTGTCAATGTCACAAATGGCTTCCAGAAATTATTACAGTTGTTTGGCTACTGTGTTGGCAGTCTCAGCAGGACAACTAAGAAGTATAATGTTACCAACAGCATGTGTTCTTTTCTTAGTCCTAGAAGTGGTACTTTGAAGACCAAAAAAATGAGGTGAGGACATATAACTTTTACTATTCCTGCCAATTTGACAGATACCTACAGAACATTCAGTTTAGCTCTTTTAATCACAATGAAAGAAACACTAAGGAAAAAAATCAGAAGATTCCTTTAATAATTGGATTATAAAGTTAATGGCAAGAAGAAAATATTGTAATGCAATACGATACAATACAAAGGGAATCCACTAGAAGTGTGTAATGGCACAGAGAGAGAAGAAATATTTCTAAAGACTGCCATGCACCGTGCTGATTCATTAACAGGCTGATATTTAATCAATGCTTAAGACCCTAAAATAAGCTTAAAAGATATTGAGATTTTATTTTAATTATTTATAGACCAAAGAGCAAATTAAAAAGAATATTATTGCATTATCCTTTTTCACCAACACAAAAACTCTAAAGTGAAAGAAAGGTTAACTATGGTTTACCTTGGCAAATAAGGTACTTCAGCTATGACCGAAAATAATTGGATTTTTTGTTTCTAGCTTTACTACTCACTCACTAGTTTACTTTCATAGATTATTCAAAATCCTTGTGTCTACTTGTACCAAATTCCAGAGGTACTTCAGCAACTATGAATAGTACTGTGGACCTAATCAACGAAGAACATAACCTATGAACTGCACGGTTCATTTTTCTTCTGACTTCAATACTGAAAGATATTTTAGGAGCGATCATGATTATCTTTTAGGAATTAAGCCTTAAATATTCCCAGCTTCCTAGATGGCCTTTATGGACTATTTACCCACTTTTCTATACTAGAGAGAGTAATTCTCCTAAAGCACAGCTCTGAGAGGAAGCACAGTTTAATTAGAGGAGCAAGACAGTGTAACTGGAGTCAGGAGACCAAAGCTTGGCTTCCAGCTCTGCTCTAGTTGAGCTTATTTAGTATTACTTCATCTGTTTCCAACACAAGTAGACTCAGAGTGCCACTGAGGCGAAGGGTTTAAAGGTCGAGCTTAGCTACTGATTCCCTCAGTCCTTGGATTGGCTGAGTGGCCACGAGCAGACTCAATTCTATGCTCAACCCCAGTAGGCTGTAAAAAATATCAGTTTCTATGAAATCCATGATATTAAAAAAAAACACAATGTTGAAAAACATTGACATTTCTCAGTCTAGAAATGCAAAGGCTGAAATGGGATCAAAGCTTTTAAAAGGCATGATGTGAATACAGTTGCCTTCCTCTTGGGTTTCCTGTCTTGTTCTTACTCCTCTCCTACCCATTTTCCTTATAGGCATCATAGAGAGGATTTTAAACATATCCTCCTGAAATCCCACTAGTGAGGCCTTTGTCTACAGAAAAATGTCTTAAGATGGCCCATAATATCCATCTTACTCTAGTCTGTATCTCCTTTTCCAGGCTCATCTCTAAAATTGCCACACAAAACCCAGCAGCAATATCACTACAGCTTCTAACTCCTTGGACACCCCATGCTTTTTCATGCTTCCATGCCTTTGTCAAGCTGTGCTCTGTGATTAGAATGCACATGCCTGGTAAATCTCAACTCCTCTTTCATATACCGACTCTTCCAGGAAGGTTTCCTAAACCAGAACCCCATATCCCTGCAAACCCACCCTCATATAGTCACCTGTCTCTTCCTTTTTGGTTACCTGTCTACCTGGAACACACTTCTGTGATTGTACTTATTGCCACAGTGTGACTGGCAGGTCCGCCTTTTCCACTAGGACAGAGGCCATGCCTTATTTGTCTTGGTAATTCTAAGGGCTGGCACTGTAGGCACTGGGGTAACGTTTGTTGGGCAGATGGACACACCAACAGATGGCTGAATGGATGAATGAATTCAAATTAATGTGGTCTTGTTCACCAAATCTCAAAACTTTGGTACAAGAATGGTGTGAATGAAAAGAGGTACCATTTTACATAATGTACACTCATTTGGCACTTAGCACATCACAATTTATCTTTTTATATTAATCTCCTATTTCTCCCAAGAGATCATAAATTACTAACACACATACTAGTGAGACATGCTTAATGTAGCATGGGACTTGATTCTTCTAAGACAGTATATTGCAAGTGTCTGGTCTCTAACACAAGTCCTCTTGGGAGCAGCATTATTTAATGGGTGGCTAGTTAGAATTATTTGGAGCTTAAGATTTTCTGCCAAAGCCAAAGGACTATCAACTTTCCAATCTCTGGAGGCATTCATGTGGATTAGTAAGAACCCTTCTTTATCTTTACTTCTGAACCCAGAGCTTGGCTGAATAAAGCAAATAGAGGTAGAATCAAATGGCTGAGTTTCCTCTCTAATTCAAAGCACCTGTTCTGAATAGAATAATGGAGTCAAATTAGAGTTTGGATTTTTTAAAGTGATTAAAAAAAAAAAAGTGGTTGCTACAGCAAAGAAAAATATCGGAACAAAATAAGACGCTCAAACTGAGCGAGACTTGTCTTTCTACTTCATTGTCTTCCCCTCAGTCCTGAGATGCAAGAATCATGGCAATTATGTGGGTCTTTTTCTACTGCTAGTCTTCTCATCTAACTCAGGGGCCCAAAATCATGGGAATGCAACTGGCTAGTGAAACAGGACTTTCTGACACTGAGTAAAGCCCCACGTAACACTCCTATAAGAAAGCCGTTGGCTTTTTAATACTCATCAGCTCAGCCTTTGCAATGTCATGTTTTGAGAAACATTGGACTCTTCTAAGCTTATGAAGTTCCTGCTTTCAGGAGGCAATTTTTTACTGCATAACCAGAAGAGTGTCTTTTTGAGTTTGGACTTGTTAACCTTGAGAAGGAGTTGACGTGCTACTTCACTGAGTGTGAAATGAGCAGATGGCGTTGCTTCATTCCAATTTGTTTTGCATGGACTGGGAAGAAGGCTATGGGGGAAGGGATAAATGTGTTTCATCCCTGATTGCTAAACACAGCTTATTGGCATCAAAAAAAAAGCCATTTCACTAACACCAGAAAATCTACTTCTTAATAAGGACTGTTGCTTTACTTATTCCACTTCAGTCTGGAAGTTATCATCACCATGTTTGCCTCTTTATCAAGAAAGGATTATATTCTCATTGCAGCAAAAAACACTGTACTCGGATGGCCCAAGCTGATAATTGAAGGAGCCTACTGTGTGTGAGCCCTATATAGTAATGAAACTCAGCCGATGCATACTTTTAAAAACACTAATTGCCCCTCTCCAGGATGTTCACCTCATTTTCAACTCTACACTCTGCTCACCAACATTCAAAGATGCTCCCAGTAAATCAAAACAAGGAGCCTGAATAGTTTCGTGGAAAAGTTGCTAAATTCCCAGTGACCTTCAGCTAGCTCTCTATCTGGACTACTAAGAGAGATACGGGCCAGAAAAGTGGTTGTGAGACCTCATCTTCCACCTTATGCATTTAGACCTTCTACCTGGGAAGCAGCATCCAATCTCCTCCAAGGAACAGGGCTCAAAGGGCTAAGAGGGGCTATCTGTTATGTCACCTGCCACCATGTTTGTGCTCTACTTCCAGCACCACATTGCTTTCATACAACTGCAGCAACTTTTTATGCCCTCCCCACCACAATCCACTAGCACAAAAGCACCAGTAATTGATAGAGATTTTGTTGAAGATCTCAGTGGGTGGAGTTGAGGAATGAAGGAGAAGGTTAACATCCATACCAGAACCCTAGAGACATTATCATCTACATGAGCTCGTGTTTCTCTCATTAGCAGTTCTCTACTACCCTTCATCCATATGACTCTAAATTCATTTCTGCCCTCAAATTTGCATAGTCACCTCAGTAAAAACTTTACAGTAGTGGACCTATCACCCTCTATAGAATGCTAGTTAGTAGACTATTATTATATAAGCCCACTCTAAGAGGGGGCAGTCTCACAGCCACCCTAAGAGACAATGAACAACAACCAATATTCTCCCCCAGAGGTAATCTTGTTACAATCTTTCACTTCCTTGTACCAGCTCTGGCTCAGTCTCCAGAATTCACTGAGGCCACTTCCTACTTTGCTAATTTAACCTGCTACTCTCTACTCTTGTGTTCTGTTTCTTTGAACTCCTTTGTTCTCTGCCTTTTGATAACTGAGACTCACCTTAGCTTTCCCTTGCTTTGGCAACCTGTTTTGGACGCCTTTCTTCAACTAGGCTCAGCCATCTTCCTAGGACAAGGACCCATGCACTGCTGCCTCTTTAGGTAAGAGACCCTGCAGCTCCCATCCTGCCTGGACCACTCACTGGGAGTGGCGGATCGGTAATACCAAATCACTGTCCTTAAGTAGATCTTAACATAGCATCTAGAAAAATTTACAGATATATTCATCTTTCACCAAAACCTTTAACTCTGAGGGATGGGCCACTAGTGGCCTCAGAGACTGATCATAAGCCAGAGATGGCTGGTCACAGCTCAGCTCTGGAATTCTTGGTCTGTGCTCAGTCTGCTCCTGATGAAGTTAAAGCTTGTGACTGCCTTGCCAGTTTGACAGCATCCATTTGGACCTGGTGCTACCTTTGGAATGCTGACCCTCAGAACTAGGACCTAGCCTCTGCCCTCACTGTCAGGTTTGCTGCTGCTTTGGGGCTTTCCTCTTTAGGCTTTGGTGGCTTGGCCTTACCACAGCTGCGGGATAAGTTACCTGAGTCAATTTTTACGTTATCCACTCTTCCTCCTGAGCCTCATCCCAAATGTAGTTTTGGTACTTTCATAGAAGAAAACCTAGAAACCTAAATTATTATTGTTGAATGCTAAACCTCCTCCTTTTTTAATTAAAAATTTACAGTAATTTGCTCTGTGATTTTTCAAGACAAAATATATATGTTAGGGAGATATATAGATAGCAGAACTATGTATTCAATCAACTATTTAGAAATATTTTCAAATGCTTGGTTTTCAACAGAATGCAAAATGTGGTCTCTCTGGAATTTGTCTCCTAATCTTAAGAGTGCGGATGGGTTCCAAAGGACATTTAATCATGATTTTTCAATCCTTTCCACTTAATAATGTAGTTTTAGAGTGCTATTTGATATCTAAGAGAACCTCATGAATTCTTTTAGTAATTTCCTCTGTTTCAAACTAAGAAGCATGTTTGCCAAAAAGAGCTGGAAACTACAAAGCTTTGGGACTATATTAAACTGTACTGAGTTTTCATTTTTTGAAAGCTTGCCAGAAAATTATATTCTCTAGTTTATAATTTTTCCCCCCTCACCTACCAATTGAATAAAAGTTAAAAGGTCACATCTTTCTCATCCTATCACCAAAGTAAACATTTCTCCAATTACTCATAAAGGGCAGATGTTTCCAACGAATTATTTATTATTTATTAACAAAAAAGGTAAATGCTATAAGAGAAGGCTCTGTGTCATACACATGAGTTCTTAGCAATAACATTTAAGTATTCCTAAGTCTAGAAAGAAAATCATGCCACATTGACTATATTTCTAAGAATTTGTTAACCAGCTGTCTGCTAATATGCATTGTGGATCTGAAGAATTGCTTCTTACAATTCATTTGTTTCACAAATGTTTATTTCCTGGCACTCTTTTAGACACCAGGTATACAGCAGTAAACAAAATAGAGAAAAATCTCTGCACTCTACAGCTGTGAGGAGAAAGCATTAGTTTCTTGACAGTGCCAGCTTATTAAAAGTAAATGTAGTACATAAAAGATTACTAGAATACAAAGAAATCCAGGCTTCTACAACCATATTGTCCATTTCTTTCCAGGAGGTACCCTCCTACAAGGAAGGACTGAGACTCATTCATCTCCACACCTCTCCTCTGCCCAGATCGGTGTTGGTTAAACCCGTCAATAATTAGTTGTAACCATGGATTGTCCGACTCTGGACAAAGAAACTCTGGATCCTTAGAATGATTTCTTCATATAAATGACCAACAATTTTTCAGGTTTACCTGATTGTCTACATGCAACAACCGTTCTTTAAACTTCTCTGGCATAAAAAAGCGTAGTTTTAGTAATCACAATTTAATCAAGTCAAGTAAGTAAATATTCTCATATTATCGCACCTGCATCAGTCTTGTAAGTACAATATTGTAGAATGACATGTATTATGGAGCAAACTGGGAGAAGCCCAGGGAAGTCCCATCAACCCATATTCCCTTCTCCTATCCTCAATTTATCTTTTCTACCCAGATGTCTTCCTGCAGGAAAAAAAATCATCATTGGTTATTACTCTGTACTGAATTGTCTTCTCTAGGTATCATTTTTAAAAAAAAAAACGCAGACATTTCTAGGAGGATTATCATTCTCTGCCAACAGTCACTGCATCCAGAAGATTGAAGGGAACTAACACTTAAAGGGTTCAAACTGCATGCTAGGCACTTTACATGTCACATTGGTTAATTGCTACGCTGATCTCTAAAAGTAAGTTTTCTCATCTTATTGATGAGGAATCTGGGGTCCAGATAGGTTAAATGACAAACTCCCAGATCATACAGTCCTCAATGCTGGAGCCAATAGTCAAACGTGACCTTTCTTTTCCTTAGTCTGACCTCATTTGTCAAATTCCTTTTCTCTGTGGTATACGAGACCTAAGGATAGCCTTGAAAGTGATGATTGCCTGGCAAGAGGGTTGAAAGTGAGGGGAAAGAACTGAGAAATGAAATGAGAGACAAAAAAGGAAACATTTTGCTGACTTCAGTTTTCTCTGAGGTCAGATTCAGCACAGGGCTGTATTCTTACTGCTTTGATAAAATTCCCGATTCTCAGAAATACTGACTTGGCAGGACCTTAGAGGTCATATAGCCCAACCCACCATTAAAAGCTTTATTCAGTCATTAACTCACTTTATTACTGTTGGTGATCTGGGAAGGAGTGTCATTGACTTGGCAAGTGAGAACATTACTCTGAACCATAATTTTCCACTCTCTCATCGTGAACTTGTCTAGGAAGATTTGACTTTAAATAATATGAATTCTTTATATCTATTTAGCTTTTCACAGTTGTCAAAATGCCTTCACATATACTATACCCTTTAAACTCTCACGTCTGTTACATAGGGAGGGGAGTTGTTTTACAATGGCAAGAGTCCAGACCTGGGCCAGCTTGATCTGGGTTCAAATTCCCATGTGAACTCGGGGAGAACATTTAATCTCGTTAAGCTTCCTCGGCATAGTTGCCTTTTTCTCTAAATGGGGACGATAATACTCCTCCATGAGGTTGAACTTAAATGAAGCTGCTTTTGTAAAGTGTTAGCTCAAGGCAGGTCCCAGGGTTGACACTGCTAAGGAACCACTGGTAAAAAGAGGTAACGTAACTTTCCTAAGCTAAAACAGGCAGCAATTGGCAAACAGAGGCCAAGCCCTAGTCATCTTTGTACTGTACCATCCTGCTGGAATAACTTTCTCTTCCTTCTCTGCCCTTTCGGTTTGTACACACCTTGCCTTTTTACCTAACTCCTGATTTCTTTGTACTGCAAACTCTTCTGCTCCCTTTCCTTACAGTAGGCCTTCTGCTTTGCTGTTTCTGCCCCTTGCATTGCTGTCCTCCTGCTAGTTTCTGTATATACAGCCACTTGCTAATTTCCTGTGTTTTATATGCTCTTTGGAAGTTTAGGACAAATGGACGGAGTGCCTTCAGCCATGTCCCTCAAATGTGAAATCTAAGACAGAGCAGCTGTGGTAGCATCCAGGCAGATGGACTCCAAGTCCCCTGATTTCTGGTGCCTGAGTGGGACGTGCTGCCTTCTGGGTTCCAGGAGGTGGTGTTGTTAAAGAGGTCATTCTTTCATAGCTAAACAGAAATACATGCAAGCCTTAAAAACTTTCTTTATTTAGGTCATTTGAAATGCATGGTCACATTGTTGCACTGGAGTGAAAAATAAATGTGTAGGCAAGCAGATTTTTAACACAGCATGCATACATAACACACGTAGTTATGCAGAACACATAATACAAAGATACTTGTCATTCATTTCCTAGATCATAAATTCAAGTAGTACAATTGGAATATTACCCAACCCAGAGAAATAGTATCATAGATCTGAGAGAATTCTAAAGAGATCATCTGTCCACCTACCTACCTATCTCTCTCTCTGTAAGAGGAGGGAACGTCTAAACTAATCACACTTGAGAGTTAACGTGCCCTTATTAAAGGTCTCTATTCTGTTATGAAGCCTATTTACATATCTAAAAGTGTTTTCTTACCATTAAACAAACAATCCCTTGGGAATTCCCACAAGAAGGATTATATTTTTGTCTTTGCCAAGGAAGGCTCTAGGGACATAATCTTAGAAAACTTGTCAAGGAACACAATGTCATACACCCCTGGATTCCACAGGCAACTCTGCTCCCTGCAGTCTTCCCCTCTCCCTGCCCTCAAGTGTCCTCAGGTGCTTGTCCACCTTGGCCCAAATTGTGCAAGTCTGATTGCCTACTGGATGCTTCTTGTCCATGGGACCACTGGCGATTTCCAGAGATCGTAGTTTTCTGGGAGGGAAGAACAAAAATTAATTTAGCTGTTGGCAAGAGTTCTATGCTTTTCTGGGCCCATATGAGAACTCAGACTCTCACAGTCCATTGTGAGCCAGCTTCGCTTTTACACTTTATCGTTCACCTTCCCAGAGCAGCGGCCAATCCCTCAAAGAATAAGAGAAAAGGGGAAGGACAAACTGCACAGGGATTGATGGAGTGTGTCCTCTGGATTCCCGGTGCTCAGTCTAGCATGCCCCTCCCCATGTCCTCCGCTGTTCTTCACACTGGTCCCTCCTCATGCTGAGCAAAGCAAGAAAATCAAATTAAGTCAGAGGAGAGCAAAGCAAAACCATAGATGATGTGTAGAGCCTGGAGGACATAAGAAGGCTTTTTTTCATCCTTCCTGGTGGTCCACTATGCTCTTAAACTTCTTTACACAGTTGCCAGAATTCATGTGAAAGGACAGCTGGAGTTTATCTTCCTTCCCCTGGATTCCCATCTCTCCAGAAAAATCGAAAGTTTTGTGAAGTAACAAAATGTCAATATTCCCCCAAACGGTGTTAAAATATGCTTATAACCAACATCGTAGGAAAGAGGAAAAACAAGTATGCACAAATAGTCAGCTTAACTATCTTGTGAGCCGATTATAGAAAAAGAAATCTAATTTTATTTTTCCTGCGAGAAGAAAGGGGAAGTTAATAGGTCATATTCAGCCTTAAGAATTGGAATCTACAACTCTACTGGGACAAGCCCTGTCCTCACCAGGAACTATTCACCTCTATCTGATATAGCATTCTACCCTAGAAACTCATGGGTCCCCAGTGGTCCCCAAGGCCCTAACATCTACTCTCTGTGGACCCAGCCACTGGCTCGGTGCTGATTTTGGACACGAGTGTTTGCTCCTAGTCTATAAGTCTAGTTAGAGCCCCATTAACATCTTAGTGTTTTTCATAAACATGAATGTACATCTTCTTTCATCTTCTCTTATTTCTGTATCATAGAGTGCCCCGTCTTCCAGGTCAGGGCCTGGGATTTTATCAGCTTCTGCCTGGCCTAGCCTAGCTCTGCACAGCCCAGCCCAGGCTAAGTGCTCACATGAAGCCCATTATCTGCATTCTTGGCCTTGCCCCTCAGAAGCTTTCTGTTTATTAACCTGGCTCCGTAAGGTTTTAAGCAAGAGACTAGCACACCTGATCTTTGATGATGATTGATTGCCAGCAGAGTTAAGAATATGAGGTTATAACAGACATTGTCTTTTTAGCTGGACTCTGTCTAGATTCCAGTACTTCCAATGGGACGATGAGTGATCCTAAACTTGCACATAGTTTTCCTGAAAGAGAAAACTAAATTGGGTGTACATTAGTGGACTAGGGCTGCCATAACAAAATACCACAGAATGGATGGCTTAAAAAACAAGACTTTATTTCCTCACAGATTTGCAAGCTAAAAGTCCAAGATCAAGGTGTCAGTAGGTTTGGTTTCTTCTGAAACCTATCTCCTTGGCTTGCAGACGCCACCTCTCATTGTGTCCTCACGTGGCCTTTCTTTAGTGCGCACCACCATGGTGTCTCTGCATGTATCCAGATTTCTTCTTCTTGTAAGAACACAGATCAAATTGGATTAGGGCCCATTCTAACTGCTTCATTTTAACTTGATCACCTCTTGAAAGGGTTTATCTTCAAATGCAGTCACATTCTGAGACACTAGGGGTTAATGCTTCAACATATGAATTGCAGGGTGGGGACACAATTCAGCCTATAATACGTGAGTTTGCCACCTTCTGATATGAAGCACTCTCGCTGGGAAGATTTCATGCCATGCTGCGTCAGAGGCAGTTGCCATGTCTGGCTCATGGATGGCTGCTTTTGGTTGGCATCGGTATCTGGTGAAGCCACTTATGGTGAGGGCACTGAACCTGTTTCACTCAAAACATAAGCAATAGCAACTGACACAGGAAAGAACCGGTTTGGGCCACTTTCCTTAAAAGGTAACTTCAGGTGTGGCAGGTGTTCTTGAACTCCTGTAGAACAGGCTAAGAATCCATGTGGCTCCCAGCCGCTGGCAGTATATCAGGTGTTCCCTCCCTCCCTTCTGCAGAGGTCAGCCTCTGGGATCTGTGTCCTCCCTTCCCAGCCTCACCTGGGTCCTCTCCATCTTGGAACCATTTTCTACATCACTCTCTCACATGGTTTGACTCTACTAAACACACGCACACACCTACACACACACACACACACGCACGCATGCACGCACACCCTGGCAAAATGGCAGCTTTCTCTAGTTTCTTTGTTACTCACCCCTAGACTCATCTTCTATTAATGCCTCTTTATAAACCCTTTAGTTCTTTTAGTTTCTGACTTCTGTTCAATTCCCTCATTACTGCTTTCAAATTTTCTTCTCTTACCTTGTGAACAACTTGCTTTCCAGGTCACACTTGGCTTGGCCCTCATTACCTCTCCACCCATGTGCTCCCCTGAGGTAAACCCTCCCTGATCAGTTTATGACATAGACACAGTCTGCACACAGCACCTTGAGCGTGAAGGTGTGACAAACTTGGTTAGCACAGAGAAGAGGTTTTAGTTTTGGGGGAATGCAGTGGTATAGCTTCCGACACAGCTAGAAGACTTACAACCCTACGTATTTTGCAATTCTCAGAAGAAGTGAGAGAATGGCTGTATTAGTCAGGGTTCTCCAGAGAAACAGAACTATATATATATGATTATATTATATAAATATCAGAACAAATATACAGTTGACCCTTGAACAACACAGGTTTGAACTGAGAGAATTTTTTTCAGTAAGTATCCTCAGGTTTCACACCTGCAGAATCAACCAACTGTGGATGAAAGACAGCAGTTTTAAACTATGCCCAGAAATCCACATATGCAGAGGGCTGACTAAAATTATATGTGGATTTTCTACTGTGTCAGCCCCCCAACCCCTGCATTGTTCAAGGGTCAACTGTGTGTGTGTGTGTGTGTGTGTGTGTGTGTGTGTGTGTGTGTGTGTGTGAGTTGTGTATAAATGAGAAATTGGCTCATGTGATTATGGAGACTGAGAAGTTCCATGATCTGCCATCTGTAATCTGGAGACCAAGGAAAGCCAGTGGTGTAATTCAGTGTAAGTCTAAAGGCCTGAGAACCAGGGGAGCTGTGGTGTATATCCAAGTCCAAAGACGGGAGAAGATGAGATGAGATGTCCCAGCTCAAGCAGTAAGGCAAGATAAAAGGGACAAATTCCTTCTTCCTCTATCTCCTGTTCTATCCATGTCTTCAATGGCCTGGGTGAAACTCACTCACAATGGGAAGGGCAATTTACTGAGTCTATTGATTCAAATGCTAATCTCTACCAGAAACACCTTCACAAATATACCTACATATAATGTTTAGTCTGAGCACCCCATTATCAGTCAAATTGGTCATAAAATTAACCATCACAGTGGCCTTTCTGAATTTCCACCTGCCCTGGGAGGATAAGAATGTATCATTCTCATGTGCAGCTAGATAATGCCTACGTTATCTATGTAGGTATAGATAATTTATTTGGCAATCTGCTCCCTTACGCATAACAAGAGTTAGTCAGACCCATGCTGGGGAGAGGGAGGTAAATGGACAAAAGAGACTCTTTCTAGAAGCACCTCTGGCTACTGATCACATAGCTAGTTATGGCTAGGTAGAGAAGCCTGAGCCAGAAAGACCTGGACTAGTGCCATAGTAACCTGCACTAGGGCAGGTAGCCGCCTTCTTTCTAAGGGGACCCTCTAGCTAGCTCCCCTCCTGATGCTCAGATGACCCAGGAGCACACGTTCTGCCCCCAGGGAGTAGAAAACCAAGGAGCTGCCCCCTCCCTTGACTTTCAGTTAGAGCCTCCTGCCAGGCCCCGTGCCAGGGCACCTTCTGACCTAAACTTAGCTGCTCCTGCTAGGGTTCTGGTACTATTTGAAAGAAAAAAACAAGTGAGCTGAGGTCCCACCTGCTGACCAGTCCTGAATACAGCATTTTCTAAGAGATGATACCTGCTCTTACTCATCCATTTGGCCAAGGGGGCCAGCATTCTCAAAACTGAATCTTTGAGGGGAGAAGGCAGGCCTACAGAATCATGTTCATTCATGGAGGAAGGGAAGAAGGCATCTCCCAGAGAAATCTGGTTCTGCGGGTCCCACTGTCCAGCAGAGGACATTAAGTTTACCCTTTAGGACCCAGTGGTAGTGAGAATATTTTGGTATTTAGGCTGGCTCTGAGAAAACCTGGAAAACCGTCTGATGACATATTCCCTGATCTTCTCAATCTGTTAGGGCGACCCAAATTTTATAGTGATGTTCCTTTGAATTTGCAAAGCCATTGCCACTTTATCATAAATTTCTGAAGAAGTATAGTTGTACCTGGTCTTCAAACTAGGAAGTCCAAAAATTCTTTTCAAGTTGTTTTGTTTGGATCATGTTTTTTGTCTGCCAGGCATCGTTTCCTTTGGAAAAATGCCCCTCACTCACACTACATGGTTCTGGGGAAAGCTACAAATCATAGGGCCTTGCCCCTTTGATCACAGTCCTCAATCAGACCCTCTCTCCCAGGTATTGAATCTGGAGTGGGAACACAGAGTCACTGGGCTTTCCCAAAAACCTGTCGCCCTGGAGGAGGGCAGCACCTCCCTTGTGTTACAAATGTGGACACTGAGACTCAGAAGATTAGATATCTTACCCAAGGTCCCTCACTAATAAATTGAGAGACAGGATCTGAACCTGTCTGTGCAACCCCAAAGCCCACGATCATTCCACTCACCAAAAATAGTCTCTGAGTACAAAGTATGGATTTCCTTTATACGATGGAGAAATTAGGGGAATTGGCTCTAGTTCTTGCCCACTTCATTCCGTGAATTAGACACAAGCATATATGAGATTCAGTTGTCTCATTTATATGCACGGTATCGTGGCTTTCATCTCCCTATCTTGCTGCAGTTCCCCGCATCAGCTCATCACTGTTTCCTCACATATCCTCCTATTAGCCAATGAAAGGTTTTCAGTCTTTTCCAATGGACACTGTTCTCAGATTTCAGGTCTGCCCTCATCTTCACCTCAATTAAACAGGCACTGTCCTATGCATGTCTCGATTCTCCTGCATTTTTCTTTTCTCAGCCAATTACTATGTCCTCCAGAATCCCTTCACTCCACCCCAACTGCCTATAAAAGCAAGCTGGAAACCAGAGTGTCCCTGTAAATACTGAAACTGTTTCTTGCATTTTGTCATTGGACGTCATGCTTTAAACAAATAAAGCATGTCTGCTAGGGCACTGGAACCTCTTCAGAGATGGTTTGTTTTCATACAACCTGCGAGCTTCTTTCTTCCTGATAAATCAGCACTGCCTCTTTGCTCTCAATGCTCCAGCAGTAACAAGGCACAAAGACTGTCAAGCCTCAGCCCACAAATGGCTCTAAATGCACCTATTATTCCACTGTTTTTCCAGCTGATTTCTCCTGAGTTCAATACTCTGTTCTAGGCAGTTGTATTCATCAGTATACCTTGCTGAAAGCTAACGGGGTTCGAAAAAACATTTGATTTCTTGGATGTGCTGCATGCTTTGGGAAAACCAAACCAAACCAAACAAACAATTCTTATTTGAAAATCATATTCTTTTCATAATCCTCAAAGGGAAAACTTAAATATAGTGTCGACCTTATCCAATTAGCCCAGAAGCACATGTCAGGCTGTTTCTGTGAAGATAAACTCCAGAGGAAAAGACCTGCTTGGCATACCTCTTGGACCTGAAAAACAGTTTCAGTGCTGTGTAGCCACCTGCCTTGATGTACTTAGAAGCAATGGAAGGTGCACTGTAATTTAACATAACTTCAGCATAATAATTTCCTCTTTGCGGTCTAAGTGTCATGACCAGATGTGCTTGGTTTAATTCTTGCTGTCACTTCTCTGCTTCTACTATGGGCTCCATCAACTCCCCCTACCCCCTACCTCTTTCTTTAAGTGCCTGCCTTTCTAGGCACTGTGGGAGGGAGACACAAGAAATAGCTAAATAGATCCCTTTCAAGGGCCTCTCAATATCGGTAATGTAAGCAGATTGTATCACTGGTGGCTGAACCCTAAAGAGAATTTCAATTCTAGCAGAAGCAGACGGAAATAGGCTTTTAAAATCCTTTCTCGCCAGATTCTAACCTGCTTGGAAGCTGGCTGCCCACTTTTGCTTGTCTCCTAGCAACCGAGCCCCTTCTTCCACAGACACTGCTGCTGTCCACTGGGCCAGGCTCTCGCCAGCGCAGGGAAAGGATGTCATCCAGGGAACGGGTGTGAAAGCTTGGAGAAATTGCTCAATGGTCTGTAAGTTCACGGTAAGGATGGCAATCTAAATGGGGCCACCTCTCGCACATTTTTCAGGGGATCTTGGGATTTAAATTCATCCTTCTGCTTCCTTCCAATAATAGCTTGCATGCATGGAATGCTTTGAATTTTACAAAACACTTTTGTACCCATTACCTCATACAGTTCCCCACAAGAGCCTTGAGAGACCTCTATAGTGGAAAAAAGCATGGGGAAATTTTATAAGTTCACTTTTAGATGCTTTTAAAGGACCTAAGAAGAAACTCCAGGTCATTCAATTAGTAGGGTTAAAAAAAAGTGGGGAAAATTCCAAATCCAAGTTAGTATTACTATTATTATTTTATCAGTAAGTTAGAGGTCTGGCCAACTAAACTTTGCCTTTGTGCCTAGGAGTTTGACTGGAGCCCAGGAAAGGTAATAGATTCTCTTTCTCCCTGCTGCTCAATAATTCTCCTCCCTTCCTCAGCAGCCACTATTGAGATTAAAATTATTGGAAGTCTCTTTGTTTATAATGGCCTGATTCTGAGTTTTACCTATAACATTCTTCCCTTCTGGTGAAAATAGGAAAAGCAGAATGGAGAAAAAAGCTCTATATTAGTCTTCTTAGGCTTCCATAACAAAATACCATGACTGGGTGGCTTAACCAACGAAATTTGTTTTTCACAGTTCTGGCAGCTGGGAAGTTCCAGATCAAGGTCCAGCTGGGTCAGGTTCTGGTGAGGCCTCTCTTCTTCGCTCATAGATGGCTGCCTTTTTACTGTGTCCTCACATGGTAGAGAAAGAGCTCTGGTGTCTCTTCCTCTTCTTATAAGGGCACCAGTTGTCTCAGATTAGGGCTCCACCCTAATGACTTCACTTAACAAAAATCACCTGAAGGGCTCATCTCCAATACAGTCACATGGGGATTAGGGTTTCAGCATATGAACTGGGGGCAGGGAGCGGGGGAAGCTCATTGCAAACTTCTTCACTTTCCTGCAAGGTGAAGGGAAGAAAAGCAAAATCTCACCTACTCAGAAAACCCACAAAGTCTCCCTTAGCTGGAAATGGAGGTCAGTCTTTAAACCGTGGGTCTAGAAATTTAGCCCAGCGATAAAAATATGTTTGTTTCCTTCTCTCATTTGTGCACTGGAACCCTTTGAAAGAAGTTATTAATTCTCTGTGGTTTATAGCATCTTTATCATTTTCATAGTGTTTAAACAACTAGCATGATTGTTCTAAAAAACTAAAAACACCATTGAGGAAGATTTTTCTGCCATCTCACTCATCACAGTACAGTTACCAGCAGAGTCTATGCTCATTGGGAGAGATGGTGGCACCTGGAGATCCCAGAGCAACCCCCTTGGTCACCATCTTGGAAAGCAGCAGCTGCAGCTGTAGTGATGCCCCTGGTACCCCAGTAGCCAGGAAGACCAGATACGGTTGTCTTCTGGGAAACACACCTTCATTTAGGCTGTTGATGTCTTCTCACCAGTTTCTGGTTGTTAGACTGAAGAGAGAAATGAGAACTCTGTTTCACAGCAGCAATAGCAGGTTTTTCATCCTATCGTGCAAGGCTCTGGGTAAAGAAAACCAGGCTAGACAAAGTCCTAAATTTACTGGTTCATAATCTTGAAAAGGGAAAACACAAACAATTTTTTTAAAATAAATTTTTAATTTTGGAATAATTTTAGATTTATAGAAAAGTTGCAAAGATAGTACAGAGTGTTCTGTGTACCTATCAGCTAGTGTGTGCCCCCTTAATGTCGTCTCACATTATTAAGATATATTTATCAAATTAAGAAACCAACATTAGTGAATCACTGTTATGCAACTATATTCTAGCTTTATTTAGATTCCATCAGGTTTTCCATTAATGCCCTTTTATTTCCCCAGGATCCAGGTCCCATATCGCATTGAATTGTCATGTCCTCCTAGCCTTTTAAAATCTGTTATGGTTCCTTAGTCTTTTCCTGTCTTTCATGCCTTGACATTTTTTTAAAATACTGGTCAGGTATTTTATTGAATGTTTCTCTGTTTAGGTTTGTCTGATGTATTTCCTTATGATTAGACTGGAGTATGGCTTCTTTTTCCCTAAGAATACCACTAAGGTCGTGTCTCCTTCGCATCACACCATGTCAAAGGGTACCCGATGGCCATATAACATCATGAATGATGTAAAACTTGATTGTTTGATTAAGGTGTTAGCCAGATTTCTCCACTGCAATCATGTTTCCTTTTTCATAGTCTATTCTTTGGAAGTGAGTCACTAAATACAGCTAGTCCTGGGTAGTGAGGGATAAGAGGAGAAAATATCTATGTATGTTATTTGGGAAGATTTGTCTCTTTTCCCACATTTATTTATGAAATATGAATTTTTAAAAAAAATCGCAATACACTCTGGAGGTTCAATGTTTCCGGTCTGAAACAGAGTCAAGAACTCTTAGATGAGAGTACTAAAAAGAGAATTTAAAAATGGCCTACTTAGATCTCATTTCAAAATCAAAATTTTGAATTGATAATAGAGTCTTTTATTTTAAAAACTGCTTTAAAATACACCATACCACAGAAGAACAGATCCTTTAACTGCTTTGTAATATATACAATAAATCCTCACTTAATGCCATCAATAGTTTATGCAACTTTAAGCAAAGTGTTTTAGCCAATTTTACTATAGTGTAATTGACATAAACAAGAGTTAAGTTCCTACAGCATCTTATCAATGTTATAATGAAACGATGTCGTACAAAATGATGTTATTTGAGGGCTTGTTGTACTCATTATTAGAAAGGATGTTGAACCACAAGATGTCTACTGCAACAGACCTGGCTAAGGATTGGGGATTACCACTGAATCGAGGCCATAGGAGGGAATTTTCAGGGCAAAAAAATGATATTGTCCCTTGTGAAATGTTAATATTAATTTTCTGGGTAAAAAAAAAAAAAAGAAGAAGAGTACAAGTTCTTTCACAAACCAAAGTGCAGAATTCCTAAAGGGTACTGCAAGCTAGAGAGAACTCCTTTCCTCAGCTGGATTTGCAGAAACCAGTTGTCCTTTGGAAAAGTCCAATAAGCAAAGAACTGAGCAATGGAGAACCTGAGGTTTCCCAGGGCAGAGCAGAATCAGTGCAGAGGCCTAACATTCATTTGAAAACAATAACCAAACCAAAAAAACAACAGAAAAAAAACCAAAAAAACCCAGAAAGACGTTTTTTAAACATGCTTTCTTTTAAACTTTAAAATAAAAAATGTAGCAAAAATTAATACAGTCAAAACTGTATATAATGAAAAAGAAGTCTCTTTTTCTGAAACTCTGGGCCCATTCTCTTATGTTTTCAAGGATGCCCATTGTGGCATTATTAGTAATCACAAAACGGCTAGAAGTCAGCAAAGTGTTTATTGGTAGTGAGCTAGTAAAATAAATTATGTTTTATCCATACAATGGATGCTATATAGATATTACAAAAAATGAATTCATTACAACTGCTTGTGTGGGAAAGTCCACAGAATATATTATTAAGTGAAAAAAATACAAGGTATATAGAACAAGATTTGTCTTTCCGATTTAAGTCACAGGAGGCTCATTCAAAAGTAAATTGCCCAGCATTACTTAGGGTTGGTCTTATCAGAAATGCATAGAGAGAAGTCACAGACTTGGCAACAGCACATTGGAGAAGACCGTACCTACTAAAATGATGTTACTACTGCATTGTCTTGAATCTTGAATGCTACTAGAAATTTTGCCCTTGACATTAATGTGGCACTTCCTGATATAACCCCTGGAACACTGATAACTTGTTATGAATATTGTGTTTCATTGGTTCTAAAATACCTTTTTTTGTCATATTTTAATAACTCTGAAATCAGTAGATATCTTAAAATCTCTTAGCCAGGTAGCAGTTGGTGGGGCACTGTCATTGTCTGCACGTACACAACAAAATTTGGCAAGAGCTTGGAAGAAAATCCAGGAGATATTAGTGGACAACTCTTTTTTTAAAATGTTATGTCAGCAAGGGTGTGTGTGTGTGTGTGTGTGTGTGTGTGTGTGTGTGTGTGTAAGGAGGGGAAAGGAGCAGTCGTTAATAACTTTAATCAAAAAATGATTTAGAAGAGCCAAACTTCGAATATGAAAAGTTTTAAGAATACTGTAACTAATTTATTTTGCTTAAATTTTCTTTTTGATATACATACAAGAGGAATGTAGGATAAAAGTCTATGTCTAAATAAGTTTAAAGAGTTCTTTCAATAAGTCTAAAAAATTCTAAGTGATAAAACAGCAGGATATCAGAGTTTAATTGGCAGCCTTTATTATTTCTTAGCAGAACATAAAACAATGGCATGTCTTACAAATAATGGTATTTTAGATGTAGTGAGATACAGAGAGTGTTTCTTATTTAAGAAAAAGGGCAACCTGCTGAGGGACTCAGAATACACAGCTCCTATCTCTGGTGGACACTACTCTTAAATAAACTGACTGATTTTCAGGCATCCTTTTACATCTATGAAAGGAAAGGCTTGGATCTGAATAACTCTTATTTGAGAAAGGACAAGAGAGACGTGTTTGATGACAATGTTCCTTGTTTACCTATAAATTACTTTTTTCATTGTAACAACAGTGTGTTAACAATCATTTGTTTGTTAATTCATTTCTTTGAAGCATAGGTTGCCTGATGTTATTCCAGTTTATGGTTATATAGGAGGTCACTTTGATGATGATAATGTGTATTTTGCTAATTTGACCCAGATGCAATCTCAGAACCCAGCTGCAAAGTTGCTCTCCAATTAGTAAGCATTTCTGCGTTTACTTGGGGTGTCGTTCATGCATTCTGAGTAAATATGAGAGTCTGTTGTTCTTTTCCCCTTTAGTCTGATCTCCTTCCATTGAGAATGCTCAAATCCACCTGGCACTGGCATTTAGCTAGGCACCAATGCTGCTTCCTCTGGCTGCTGCTGTTAGTGCGTGATTGTCCCTATGTTCTGTTACAAACTGGGGGAAATAACTATCTCTTTTGGGCTTACCCTGTTGCGATGCTTTCAGTCCTCTTTACTGGCTAGGAATGGGCAACTGGCCTAAATTCAGCCAATCGTGGCTCTTCCCTGGATTTTTTAACATAGGGAAATCTGATCTCTAGAGCAGTAAATCTAAGGTGAACTTGGGAGTTGCTCGAAGCTATATTTCTAGAGCTGATTTGAGACAAGAAAGCCAGCATTCAGAGAGCAGAAGAGGTCTGAATTTCAGGCTCAGCTGTCCCCTCACCCTTGCTGTAGTTTGGTTACATGAGTCTAATTTGCTTAAGCAAATTTTATTTGGGTTCCTGTCACTCGTAAACCAAAGTACATTCACCACACTTCGACACTTCTCTTTCGGTACTTATACCCACCCTTCTTCATACTTGAATTCATGGTGGGCTGTGATGGAAGATGACCCCAGGTGATAGATAGACACTACACTGAGTCATCACTCACAGTCTCCATTGGCCAAAGCTGTGGTCTTGGGCTAAGCTTGCCTATGCTCTTTCTTAGGACAATTTCTCTACCTGATCATTTATGCCTTTACAACTTGGTACTTCCTCTCCCTTACTGAAACCCTACCTTTCCCCTACTTCCCCACACCCTCCTCTTTTCCTCTGAAACTTCCATTTCTTAATTACTAAACTCCTCTGTATCTCCAACATTTTTATTGAATACTTCCTCCATCTTCAGTCTTAACTGATATCAAGCTTTCTCCCAGGGGCATTATTTCTTCTGCTGCCTTCTTAAATGGAGGCTGCTCATTTTTGTATGCTTCATATATGTTCCTTACTCTGTTGTGAAACTAAAAGGCTTGTTTTTTAGACCTGCTAGCCTCTCCTTACCTCGACATTGCCTTTTACTGCCCTCCTGTTATCTTCCTTTCATTTACTGATGACATTTTCCCCTGACTCACAGGCTCCCTTTACATCCCAACTCAGGCCATCAGCCTGTGGGACTTGAAGGTCCACCTGAACCACCACCCCAAAGCTCTGTCTCTAGATCACTATTCTCTCATTGCCAAAGGCCTTCCCTCCCACACCACCCCAGCCATCTCCTCCCAATATCTCAACTTGGATCCTATCATGTTTCAGAAACTGTACTAATAACCATGCCACTGGTTTCGGCATTCTACTATACAACCACAACCTCTTATTCTTCCATCGTGCTCATCGAATGACTTCTACTATATCTGTCCTTCAACACTACTGGGACCTCTTTGGAGCAACTATTTTGACCTTTCTTTCTCCTTATCTATCAGCTCCTTTAGCAAAAACAGCATTCTGTTTCCAGAGACATTAGTGTCAGAAGTGGAAGTGGTGTCTGGTGCTAGAAGTGGCATGGTACCATGTCCAGCAGAGATGGCAGCAGAGCTGTATTTGACTTCCCTACATCCTAATACCACTAGGGAGTGTTAAAAATATGTTCCCTCACCGATTATTTAATTCCCTTCTGATTACTAATAAAGCTGAACATCTTTTTGTATGGTTGTTGGTCATTTGTACTCTTTTGTGAAGTGTCTGGTAAAGTCCTTTTCCTATACAGATGCTCCTCTATTTCCAACAGGGTTACATCCTGATAAACCCACTGTAAGTTGAACATGTCATAAGTCAAAATGCTTTTTTTTTTTTTTTTTTTTTTAGGCAAGGCAACCCTTGGTTGACCTCACAGATTGCAAGGACCTTGTCAGTTTACAATCCCTTATTTTTTATTTTTTTATGCCTACTGCACCTGGTCTTCCTAGGTGGTCTCCCATCCAAGTACTAACCAAGTACCAACCCTGCTTAGCTTCTGAGATCAGATGGGATTGAGCTCGTCAAAATGCATTTAAATCATCTAACCTATTGAACATCATAGCATAGCATAGCCTGTCTTAAACATGCTCAGAACACTTATATTAGCCTACAGTTGGGCAAAATCATCTAATGCAAATTCTATTTTAATGACATTATATATATTATTAAAATAGAATTATAATATTATATAATATAATAATATTATATAATAAATTGTTGACTATCTCATGTAACTTATTGAACATTGTACTGAAACTAAAAAACAGAATGATCGTTTGGGTTCTCACTGTTGACATACATAGCTGAAAGCACACTGGGCTTGAAAAATGTTTGAAGCATTGAACTAAAACAAAAAACAAACAAGTAAAAAAATATTGAGAAAACGTTGGCAACATAGTACACTGTAGAGTATTAGTTGTTTATCCTGGTGTCACATGGCCGACTGGGAGCTGTGGCTCGCTGCTGCTGCCCAGCATCACCAAAGGGTACTGTACTGCATATCATTAGCCCGGGAAAAAGATCAAAATTCCAAATTTGGAGTACAGTTTCCACTAAATGCATATCACTTTGCACTATCATAAAGTTGAAAAATCATAAGGTGAACCATTGTAAGTTGGGGATCATCAGTATTTATATTTGGGTGCTCATCTTTTCCTATCAATTCATAAGAACTCTATATATTAAAGATACTAGTTCCTGGTTATATATGTTGTAAACACATATTTGTCTTTAAACTTTGATTATGGAGTATCTTCCCCTCTGTAGAAATTTTTAATTTTAAGATACCTACTCTAGTAGTTTTTTCTTTATGGTTCCTACCTTTGGTAACAAGCTTCTAAAGGACTTCCCCATTTGTTCTCTAGATGTCTTTATGGTTCAAGTTTTTACATTCTTAATTCATAATCTCCCATGAATTGACTTTGATATAAACAAGTGCAGTGTGAACCCAGCTTTCCCTGCCACCAAAGGGCCAGCAAGATGTCTTGATATCATTGTCATCTGACTTCCACTAATTTGAATTCTATTCCATTTATCTCTTTCCTTACACCAGAACCAGACTATTTTAATTTCTGTAGCTTTATAAAATGTTATACTGTTTCCTAGAGTTTCTCTCATCAGCAAGATAGCATGACTCTCCATTAGGCATTTTCCCATGACCCCTAAGTACAGTTTTTGCTATTTCTTTACAGAAATTAAATATATAAATTTATTTGTTTTTGGTTGAAGAGATTGTTTTTATCAACTATTTTATGTTTTCTGCTTTTTGTGTTTTCTAGGTGTTTGTTTTCTATATTTTTATTCTATATTCTATGTTGTATTAACAATGATAGAAATGTTTTATTTGCTTGAATTCTGTGTTAATTTAGAATTCAGATATTCCATTTTTAATTATTCTACTAATGTCTTTAGGCTTAGAAAAATAGTCCTTAAATCTTTGTTTATTTATCAATGACAAGAATACAAACCTTTTTATAAACCTCATGTTATTTTTTTTCTGTTTGGTCATCAGCGAATGAAGTAAATAGATTCAGACTCAAGGTTGGCCAACAGATATTTGAAGTTCGCTTGACCCTTTTAGCTCAAAACCCATAGTTTGGGTTGATAGAGGAGTCCCTAGGAGACATTTGTTGATGTTTTTCTGCTGGACCCAGAGATATACTCCAGTCATCCAATCAACCTGCACTCCATTCCAACCTGTCAATTTTCTAAGCAAGACAGTCAAATGTAGTTGGCGGCTTTCCTTTAAACAGTGTCAAACATTGAAGTCCACATACCTTCAACAATCTTCCTACTTTCATCCATACTGTCCAGGATGTGGTGCTTCTCAGCTTGCTTCCTGCTACTTTCTGTTCTATTGCATGATGGGAGGTACAATCTCCAAATTACTGCGGAGAGTGATACTGATAGAGTGATGGGGAGCTGAGCCCAGCTCATTCAGTACATGGATCCAGCACAGTTAGGAAATGGCAGCTTGTTTTTCTAGATAGTCTGGTCTGCACCTGAATTATGTATAGATAATGAAGGAAGACTCTCAGTAATTCCTTCCTTCTCTAGGCCCACTTGCCCTGTTCTCCTTCAGAGGATGGAGCATGCAGGAGGCAAATCAAATAATATGCTTTTAATCCTTTTTATTGTCTGCCCACTGCAGGCCTACAACATTGTCTTATTTATAATTTTCAGTGCTGTCACTAGTTTTGTATTTTGATCATGGCATTTTAATGCGAAGGCAGAAGGAACTGTATAAGGAACAGTATTCTTCTGCCTTACTAACTCAGAAGCCATTTATATATTTTTTTCAAAGTAAACGATGTAACTTAAAACCCACTCAATTCAGGAAATGTAAAATTTGCAGTTCTTGTGGGAATATTATATCACAGTCTTTGCATTCACTTAAGGTATTTCATTTAAGAGGCAGAGTAGTAATCTAAGATACTTCCTACTTTACATGTATTAATGCAATAATCATAGGTTAATATTTCATTAGGATTGAATTAAGCATTTGCAGATGTGCATACTAAGGGTGACTATCTTAATATTATTCTGGTTGGGGAAGGTTGACAAACCTATCCATTTCAAAATGATTCATACTAACCATATGGTGTCCAAGTAAAGGGGGAATAAATGTAAGAAGGAAGAGGATGCCCACCTCATTATTAGAAGCTATAGTATTATATTGGTACATTTCTCCTAGTGGGAAAATGGAAACTTTATTTTTTTAAAGAAGTCTTTCATAGTGCCTATAAATGTGAAAGAAGTTTTTTTTAAAGCTTTGGGGGAGGGGGAGTAAATAAGATACTGAGACAACAAAGAGAAAAAAAGGAAAAAATTAAATTTTAATTTTTTCTTAACCTTTTTTTTTTTTTGCCCCACACTGATCATTCTTTGCTATGAAATGCAGCAGCTCTATCCTTAGTTATTTTAGTGTTCCTTTTATAATTCTGCTCTACTAACTGTACAAACCTGAGCAAGCCCTGCACCTGAATTCTATAAGCTGTAGAGTGCGGTAGGGAGGCGTACATGCAGTAAAGGAAGTGGGTTACATGCCAGCAGATGTAGTAAAGGGCCTAAGCCGGGAGTTTCAGTGAACCATGGGGTCTTGGAGGTAGATAGTGAGGAGCAAACATTTATTAATCTCTATTAATAGACTCTGGCATAAGACACCTGTAATCCAGATCCTGCTGGACCCAGTGCTAGGGGTCCACAACTGAGGCATGGTGCTCACATCCAGTTACCTCATTTTCAAAGAGATGGTACTCTGAGAGCATGAAATATGCCTGGGAAAGAGAATCAGGTGGCATAAATGAAAAAGAAAGAAAACACACGCATAGCATGAATTGGAGAAGAAAAGGCTTAGGAAGAGGCAGAATATTTTCAAATTAGAGTATTCGAAAGTGGCACTATAGAGGACGGATGTTACAATTTCCCTCTGTAGCTCCAGGGGGCGGGACCGGGAATGATGCCTGGAAGTCTCAGGGGGACAAATCTGACTCAGTAGAAGGTAGGATTTTCTCACAATGGGGGTCGTTAGTTATGAGAGAGGCTGCCTGCTGAGTCACTGCACTTCTTAGTACTTAGAGTTTATATATTAAGTCACAGGCTAAAGAGACACAGTCAGGATTCCTATTTGGAGGCAACAAATAATTAGATGACCTCTAATGTTCCTTCTAACTCTAAGATTTCTATTCCACTTTCCTATTATAGTATGAGAACTATAACTGAAACATTATACTGTTCAAATTTATGCAATACTTTTACAAACAACCAGTCTATGCTGCAATAGAAATGTGTAGCATGGAATGATCTACATTACAAAGAAATCTCAAAGAGGCTATCCTTTTTACAGAATTTCATAGCTAAATTTTTTTGTGACCCAATCCTTGACCAGTTAAAAAAAATCCTAGTTCTTTTTCAATGTATAATAGTATTTTCAGAATACCTCTCAATTTAGGTTAACTTATTAAGTCTCTCTCTTGCTCTCCCTGTTTGCTATTAAGGCTTAGCCAAAAGGCTGAGTAAAGGGGGAATAAATGTTCGAAGAAAGTGGATGCCTACCTTTTCTGGCCTAGGTTACTGAGCCAGAATCCCGGGCAAATAGGGGAATTAAAAGAAACGCCTCGTCCTCTGGCTTAGGACACTGAAAGGAAGAAGGGAAAGAAAAGCAGAACAGAGAATGTGCCCAGACTTCTTGATGGAGGCCTCAGCTCCCAGTGGGGAGGAATGTTAGATAGGTTACTGGGAATACTACAGGGAGGCAGATGTTTGTTTTGGTTCACATTTGTCACTCTGCAAGGAGCTCATCTCAAAGGCTGTGCTGCCCTGGCTTATGGGGGCCACATCAGAGTACACTTGGTGGAGCAGCAGGATTTGCAGAGGAGGAACTGGAGTTCTGTTTTCCTGAGTAGCTGCTGTTTCTGGTGTGGAATTGATAGGACCTAGAATTTCTCACAGGTGCCTGAGTGGATGCATGTTCAGGACGTAGCTGAGTTGAGATCTGGTGGGCCTGCACTGGGCCTGTGATGGTGAGCATCAGACCTGCCCAGGGTTTGGGTGGAAGACAAGGCAGAGCCTCAGAGGTGTCTATGGTGCCCACAACAGCTGAGGGTCCATCAGCCAGGGAGCACCCCTGTGGCTTGGTGGGGCTGAGAGACCAAACCACAGACAACGGCAGGCTCACAGAGCTAACATAGTTGTCAGAGACACCATTGCCACAGAGGCCAGCAAAGACTCAGAAAGCTACACAGGAGCACAGATCTGGATCTAAGACTTCCCAAGGTCACTGAGCCTACCACTTCCTCACACACCCAAGGGTGGTTTGTGGAGCAGGGAGGCTGGATATCTCAGAGGCAGAGCATTTTTACCTAAAAGGATTGAGTATTTTCTTAAGGACACTGTTTAAATGATTACACCACCACACCAGGTTATAAGATTAGACTAAAATTCAGGATTTTATGGCTTTCCAGCAGGTGGATCTCATGAAAAAGATTTGTTATGGACAACCTAAAGAAGCAACATTCTCTTTACATGTCTGAGTTTAAGTATGAATACATTTTTGACTCCATTACAAATATTAATAGCATAAGAATTGTGACATTGAGCTTGTGAACAGACACTTGTATTTCCAGTGCCTAGGGTGGTGCCTAGAACGTAGAATGTGCCAAATAATTATTTGCTAAGTTAATAAATTAATTAACAGTCAATTTTCAGTGATAGGTAGAAGGACATTTTTTACAAACTCAGATATATTATTGTGGAAATATCAGTCACTTCCTTGGCTCGATGCAGGATCTCTGGGGAATCTATATAATTCAGTATCCATCTGAAACAGGACCAGCAAGATAAGGTATCTCATCAGGGAGAAATTGAAAAGATGAAATGGAGTAGGCGGGACTAGCATTAGAAAGGACTGTGTAATAAAGGTCACTAAGAGGAGATGGAAGGAAAAAAATCAATGAAAAGCTGCAAAAGAAAGAAAAAAATTATAATAGCCGAAGTTAATTTAAGGCAATGACAAATTGAGTTGGGTTTGGGTTATGTATATGAGGCCCAGTTGTATAGTCCATTTTATTTTTATGCAATATCCTTAATAATCCATGTCATAAAGCACTTAACATAAAACACTCAATAAGAGAATCAATTACATACTGGAAAAGACATAAAAATAATTTAAAATTTTTTCCACATTGCATTTTCATACCAACTAATTTTAAAGTGAGTTGCCGGGTTGTCAATTTGCGTGTTCACTATTGAACACAAGTCTCTTTGTACCTGCATAGCCCCACACGATGGCATAGAGTCAAAGCCCCTAGAGATAATACTTTCACAGTACACTTTATGATAGAATTTCTGCAAGGCTAAAGTCTTTCTACTCATCCTAAACACCTTTTTCTTCCTCACCCACCTCTTTCGATTCTTTTTTTTTGTTTTATCAACACAATGTATGTCAGATCTGCCCCAGCTCAGACTCTCAACACCTCTTGTCTGAACCAGGTATAGAAGATACATTTAACACCTGTGCCAATTTCAATGGACTGGGGTACTGTATTGAAAAGGATTCTAAGGCATCATCATCCGGATACACAGGAAAAGAACGTCAAGATCATTTAATGATGTCTACTGTGGATATGGCAGAAGGAGGGCCAGTATGTCAACCATGTATGTACCATCCCTGGCCCAGATATTTAACCACCTCCTGGCTATCTCCTCACTTTCAGTTTCCTGCCTGTATAATATAATCTTCCTCAAATTAGGAATATTCATTTTCTTCTCATTTAGCTGTTGTGGCTCCTTGTTTCTTAATCAAGGAAGCCCAGTCTCTTTAGCATGGTGTTCAGAGCCTTCATAGTCTGGCTTTATCTTTCAGCATTGAATTCTGCTGTAGCCTTACATTTCTTAACTGATCACCCCACTTTCCAGCTACTCTGGACTATTCAGATAGATTCCAGGAGTATGCCTACACGCAGGTTTTCCCTTTTCTTTGAAACACCCTTCACTTTCCCATATGTATATCATTCACATCATTCATACTTCACTTCAAAAGTTCTCCCCTTTGGACCTTCTCAGATTCCTCCCAGCCAGTTAGATTCAGCTGATGATTTCTATAATGTATTGTGCACCCAGATGAAAATGAGCTTGGCTAAGCATTCTGAACAAGAAGCTGCTTACCATATTTTGTCAACTCTGGGTCCCAGGACCTTTATGGTGATAGAGTAGTGGCCTGTTATCCAGAAATATATGTACTATAACACCTGGAAGGACTTTATAAAAGAAACTAAGGGGTTAATTGAGAATCAATGAACCTATATTCTGGAATAGATTATATACTATTATTTTTAAGCCTAAATGTATTTGGTGGGTTTTGAAATTAAGTTCTTGTTTCTTATCACAAATGAACTAATAGAAATCTCACCCAGACTGTTCTGACTCAACGGCAATGAATGTAAACAAGATTAAATTGTCTATTAAAAGTAAAAGACTTCCAAACTGTTTTTTTGTTTGCTTTTTGTTTTTTTTGTGTGTGTGTTTTTTAAATGATATTATATAGATTATCTATTTGGTACATTTTTAAAACATAGCAACTCTGAAAAATGGAAAATACGAAGATGGGAAAAGATGTACTAGGAACATGAACAAACAAAAAGAAACAGAGATTGAGCTATTATTATCAGATAAGATTGAAATCAAAGCAAAAAAAATGCTAAACAGAAAATATCTATTCATAATGAAATACAACAGTAATGAATTTTTTTGTACCAACTGACATAGTATCAGAATTAATCAATATGCTAAGCTAGTGAGAATGAATGAAAATAGGTGTTTTTCTGGGAAGGCTGTACACAGAAGGGGCCAAGGTACTTTTACGAGATCCAACCTTTCCTGAATGTCAAGCTACCTCCTGAACATCTTCATTAGATCTCTAATAGGCATCTAAAATTTTAATGTTCAAAACCAAATTTTCATTTATCCTCAAACCTGTTCTTCCGGCATTCTTTCATCTCAGTAAATGGCAATTCCATTCTTTCAATTGCTCAGGTCAAAAACCTTGAAGTTTTTTGACTCCTTTCATTCTTCTACACCTCACATCTATTCTTTCAATAAATTCTGCCTTACCTTAAAAATATGGCCCAAATCTGATCACTTTGTGTCACCTCTTCAACTGATACCCTGGTCCAAGCCATTATCACCTTTTATCTAAATTATTGCAATACCTTTACAACTGGTCTCTCTTGCCCTTGCTAAAATAGCCAGTGTGGTGTCTTTAAAACCCAAGACTGTTACCCGTCTGCTCAAAGCTCTTCACTGCCTTCCAGCTACTCAAAACAAAAGCCAAAGTTCTTATGATGTTCTGCAAGGCCCTACACAATCTGGCCTTTGCCTCTGTCATTTTATCTCCTTTCGCTTTCACTCCTTTTCACCCATATAACTTTGTTCCAGACACACTGGCCTCCATGCTGCTCATAAAATAAGCTAGATGTGTCTCCGCCCTTGGGCCTCTGCCCTAGCTGTTTCCTCTGACTGGAACAGCATTATTCACTTCCTTGTCTCCTTCAGGTTTCTGCACAGGAGGTACCTATCAAAGGAGGTTTTCCTGATCGCCCTCATTGAAATTGCAATTCCCTTATTCTTCTACTTCCCTACTTGCTTCCCATCCTTCTTACCTGCTCTATTTTTCTACATAGTGCTTATCACCATCTGACCTAGGATACATACTTTTTATTGTAATCGTTTGTCTGATTTCTGCAGCTCCTTCTTCCCCTCTAGAACGTAATTCCCACGTGGGCCCGTGCAAGGATTTTTTTGTTGTTGTAGCCCCAGACTCTGTAACAATGCTTGGCTTATGGCACAAGTTTAATATGTATTTGTTGAAAAGACTGAATGATTGTGCCAGTTACCCAGCCACCCTTAGATATCCCTTGAAACTCAGGAAGGATCCCTGAAGGCCAGGGAGAAGTAAAGGTGGATGGACAAGCTTGCCTAGACTGACTCCTCTAAGACAGACCTTGGCTCTTGACAGACCACCTCAGTTAGAGGAGCAGACATTGTGGGTCTATGCCTTATTGATATGACCTCTATTTTGTCTCTCTCAGCCTTTCTTGCCCTCACTTCCCTCCTTTTCCTCTCACTACCATCACCATCACCAGGTCAAAAAGCCTTTATGAAGGCTTTAGGAAGTACTTGCTAATTCTAGGGCATCTGCCATAAGCAGCTGTGGGGCCCCAGGGTGTGGACTGTCAGATATTTTTAGGCAAAGAGAGTGTTTAGCAATGAGCTCACCCACATGAGCTGGAAGAGAATAGGGTTGAACCATCAGCCCCTGCTACTGCTGTATAATTGATGCCTCCAGGTGCTGTTAGCAGGCCTGATTCAATTAGTTCTTGTAACTGAAGGCCAAATGTAATTAGTTAATTAATGCAGAGGTTAACAGTGTGGACTTTGACAGACCTGAATTCAAGTCTGCCACTTAGTAGCTCTGAGACTGTGGAAAAGTCACCTAAACTATCTAGGTTTCAATTTCCTCATTCATGAAATGGACATAATAACATTTGCTTCAGAGAACTGCTGTTAGGGTTGAATGAAAACTGAAGTCAAACATTTACCGTGTTAGCCCAGTGCTTGGCCTATGGCAAGGACTCGACTACGGCCAGACGCTGCTGTTACAATGGTTGATATTTCTACCCAGATTATATAATAAAGCCCATGTTACATGATAGATTCCTGACAAGAGGAAAATTACTTAACTCTCATCCTGCCCCCAAATGCTTAATAGAGACCATTTGGACTGTGAATTTTCAGTGACTATGTTGTGTCCTTGAAGTTGTTTAGTGGCTAAAACTGGGGAGAGTCTGTGGGACAGAGCTGAAGTATTTATTAAGACACAAAGTAAATGTTTACCTGTATTTTATGTGCTTGGTTCGTTAAATAGCTCTGTTTTTATTGACTTGGCCCAAATTGATCAGTGATTCACAGACCTTAACTATGCACTTCTATATATAAAGTTGATTTAGCTGTTTGTTTTTTGTAGCTGCTTTGGTATTTTTGAACGTTGAGTATACTTTATCATTATTCTCAACTGAAAAGTAATGTGCCCTGCTCGTAGACGGATTTCCAATCATATGGCCACTACTGAAGGAAATGTGGTCAGACTTGTGTTTGTGTGTATCGTGAGCTCACTGCAGTAGGACACTTGTTTCTCTTTTGCTTGATGTATGTCTTTGTAGTTTTTGTACACATGTTAAACTAGAAACCTTTTGAGATTAAAACAACAAGGACAACAACTGAGATTTCACTGTCTTTTGCCCTACTTCACAAAATGGGGTCGTGGACCATACAATAAGAGATCTTGAACAGGGGTAAATGGTTGAACGCTTCCTGACTCATATCTGCATTCTCTTATCTCAGTGCTTTCTGGAATCACAAATGGCCTCTCTCTTCAATCCCTTAGGACTCATTCCTTCACGTTCTTAGATTCACAGGTCTCTGGTTAACATGCATTTGTGTGTGTGTGCGTGTGTGTGTACATGTGTATGGAAGTGAGTGAGTACACGTGTGTGTGTGTTGTGTGTGTGTGTATGTTCTGTGTGTGTAAGAGAGAAACCTGACCTGGGCCTGAGGTGGAATTCAAACCTATCCAGGAATGTCTGATGAATGAAGGATAGATCCACAAGGAGGAGTTGATTTATATGAAGATTTAGTATGAAAGACAAGGCACTCGTTGAAGCTTATGAAGGGGGAGCCTGGTGTCAGTCTGGAAATTTGTTACACAGCTTCTCTCCCAAGGATAGGGCTGAGGTCTTTGGAGAGAGGGACTGGAAGAAGGAACCATTTCCTTAGGGTCTTGGGATACCCAGAGATCATTGGGTGGCTCGGATGGACATGGTAAGCAACTCTGATGATAGGAGCCTACTTTGGTGAATTCAAGAACACAAGGAGAGAGGACTTATGTATTCTCACAGAGGACCCAGTAAAGGGGGCAAGAATGAGACACCTCCTCTAGCAGCTTCTTAGATAATACACATCACCTACTATAATGGGTGGGAGCACATCAACATTATTATCTTCTTAGTTGACATTGAGTGTGCCTGTGTGCCAGGCATAGTACAAGGCACATCTAATCCCATATTGCAGAATGAGATAGTAAATTGCCCTCAATCACAAACACAGTATGTGATATATTTGATTTTAATCCAGGCAGTTTGATGCCAAACCTCTTCCTCTTAATTACCTCTTAATACATCTCCAAGGTTGTATGAAATAGAAGAGAGTGTCCAGAAATAGACTCAAATACATGTAAGTGTTTTGTATATGATAAAGGGTATATCTTTTTAAAATGCAAGTAAAATGGATATATTAATAAATGGTATTGGGACAAGAAAGGTAAAGTTGGATCCCTACCTCACATCGTACACTAAGACAAACTCCATCTGTATCAAATATATGTTTCAATGTGAACATAATACCATATATATACTAGATAAAAACAAGGACAAATTCCTTTACCACATTGGGGTAGGAAAAGCCTTTCTAATGATGACTCAAAAGTTGTAAATGAACACTATGATATTATGTCATAAAAAAGACAAAAGACAAATAATAAAAATGGAAAAAAGTTGAACTCATATCAGAAAAAGGACTAATCTCTGATTATATAAAGAGGCTTAAAAGTTAAGAAAAAACAATTATTCAATAGAAAATTAAGAAAAGGACATAAACTGTTGACAGAGGAAAAAAATGCAAATGATTGTTAAATATATAAAAAGATTCTCTTCCTAACTCATAATAAGAGAAATGCAGTGAGATGCCATTTGAAATGATGCTGAGATACAATTTTCCACATATCTAATTGGCAAAAAGCCAAACATTTGACAACATACTCTGTTGGTGAGACTATGGGAAAACAGGCCTTCTCGCCACACACTGTTGGTGGGAGTTGACAATGCCGCAACCCTGTGCAGGCAATTGGACAATATTTATTAAAATATAAATGCACTGACCTGCTAACCCACCATGTCCATTTCTGGGACTTCATCGTACAGATCCACCTGGACATGCACAAAATGACAGATGCCTACAATAAGTCATTGCAGCATTGTTTGTCTTGGCAGACTGGAAATAACCCAAGTATCCATTATTTGGGATCTGATTAAACTAGTAAAATGAGAAGAAAAACACATAGGGAACTCTTATACATTGATTTGTTAAAATATACAGGGTGTATTGCCAAATGAAAGAAGGAAGGCACAGAAGAAGGCATGTGGTTGGTTACCTTTTATGTAAGAAAGGGAGAAAATAAAAAAATATATACACATTGGTATAAAGAAAACTGGAGGAAAATGTGAAATAGTTAAAGTGATTGTTTCTTGGGGCAGAGGAGTGCTGAACAAAGTAGATTTGGGATGGGAGGAAAACCTTTTACTCTATACCTTTTTATACTGTATTGATTTTTAACCACGAGAATGTATTATCTAATAAAAGTAGAAAGAACTTAATTGTCTATATGTTTATGTTTGTCAGCTGCTTTCCTCAACACCATGTCCTAATTTTAGCCTTGTATGAGACTGACCTAGTTTTGGTCTATCTTCAAAATAGTGAACCAGTCCCAAAGTTATCAGCTGTGCAAATTAGAACAAGGTCAGTTGTATTTGATCCAAGAGTGCAGGCGGTAGAGGCTGAGCAGGACAGTTCCTTAAAGATTTTGTAGAAACCTTATAATTGAGTATTACTAGGCCAAAGAATGATGACACTCCAATTTAATTCCAATTTAGGAATTCCATTCCAAAAGAAATGCAGTTCGCCAGACTATTTTAGAATCAAGATGCAGGTCAAAGCCAACATGAGGCTCTATGTCTGCTCCGTGGCATTTGGGAGCCCTCTGCATGTCTAATCCATTTGACAAGTGGAAAGTAAGTCTCACGACTGGAGGTGATGCCAGGGATGAGGAAGGTTGGTGCATACCTTTAGCCTCCATCATTCTTTGAAAGATAATAGAAGGAATTGATATTGAAAAAAGACATAATTGAATGAAGAGAAAGTGACCTGATCAAGGATGTTAAATAGGGGAGAGAAGAAAGGAGAAGGAAACTAATAGTTTTTGAGTGCCCACTGTTTGTCAGTATTTTGTCTTCAAATCCTCCCAGCTCCATGAGGTAGCTTTTGTAATACACATTTTAAAGATGTATGTTTATACCTCAGAGGAAATTGAGACTCAAGTAGTTTAACTAAGCAAAGTTCAGGAAGGTTGTAAGTTATGAAGTCAGATTTCTTTGATGCCACAGTCCACAAAATGTTTTTTGTATTGTAACTTTCAAGTTCATATTCAGCAACAGGCTCTTCTAGTCATTGTCATCCTTTTCCAAATAGCCTTCGTTTCTCCTGGTGCCCCCTGCCCCAGCTTCCACCAACAGAGAAAGTGTCGAAGTCTTCCAAGACCTGCCTGTAGACTGCTAGAGCTCTCAGGTTATACATTCTCTTGCATTTTTCCTGCTAGTTTTTGATCTCTCTCTGCCCTGGCCCAGGTCTCACATGTAGTCAGTGTTACAACTCTTGCAGAGGCCTCTTGAAAAGATGACCGTACTCTCTCAGGGTTTTGTTTTGTTTTTTAAAGCTTTTTCTCTTACGGTACTTGTTCTGGGACTGCTGCTTCCCAGTTCAAATGTCACCATCTTCTGTCAAAATTCAAGTTGTCCTTTTACACATAGCATCACAGGTGGAGTCTAGGCCTACATACCCATTCGCCTCCTGCTGGCTGGTCTCTTGCTTCCTGCTTCAGGAAACTCTGATGTGCTATGAAGAAGCTGGACCTTCTCTTTGAATTGGAGGCTTTATCTTGAGGTGGAAGGTCTTTCTGCTTCATCTTTTCTTTACTGAGTCACGGGTCTTGATGCCGACCCTTGAGGTGCCGGGTTGAATGGCCAGATTTGCTCTAGACCCTTGGAATTTCTATGTCTAGATAAGCTAGCAGACATAAGCTGGTGACTAATTCAACCATTTCCCTCCAGGCCGAGCACTTCCCAGCCACCCACAGAGACAGTACATCCTTTTCTCATTTGCAACCCACATACTGGTTTCTGCCTGTCTAGCCCTCCTTTAATATATCACGTTTTCTAAAATCAGTAAAATCTCAAATACACTCAATTTCTTAAATACCAGTTTTGTGGTGCTATTTATTTGACTGAGGTATAAACGTACATGTATATACAACACATTCTGATGTTTACCCAAGTTAATATGCTGCCATCCTGAGGCATTTTGCACCATTTTTTCCTCACTGACTCTCTCAGTGACAGCCTAGTGACCTTTTGTCTGAAACAAGGCCATATCTGTGAAGTTACTTCTACTGCTCTGCTGCTCACATATTGACTTGTAAGCCATAAAGGGACATTCACAAGCCCTGACTCTTTATAGATAAATTTAACACATACATATGTATCATCCCCGGGTGCCTCAGATTAGAGGCCTTTGGAAGAACGCAATGTTCATTTATATTCCTGGCATAGCTGGAAACCGCATTAAGCAGTTACTTGTTATTGATGAGCCTGAAGCCTGTAGGCCAGAGAGCTCAATCTCCTGCTGGTCACTCCTCTAGCCAGCCCCTTTGGGGAGCCTATGAGAGCTATTTCCCATCTTGGAACACCTAAGAGCCCTGTGTAGAAACATCTCAAAGAGATGCCACTGGCAGTTACAGTCCCTGCTTGAACCCTGGGAAACAAACCGCCCACTTTCCACACAGTTGCAATTTACTACAAGTCTTAGCACGAACAGTCCCTGTTTTAGACTGGCACCCAAATGTCTGGGGTTTGGAAATTTATAATTGGTACTTGAAAGAGTCACCAAAACTTCTTGGCAAAAAAGGTTGAAAGACTTTCTTGCAAACATCAGTACTTACACAAGCCAGGTAATTTATGATGACAGTCCTCCTGCCTCTCCTGTCTGTGTAAGAACGAGCACCCAGTTTCTCGGGAGGATATCTGTGCCTCTCACGCCTGATGCCACAGCCGGCTTTTTACGGCTCGGATTCACTCCTCTTGGATATTGAAGAGGAACAATGGAAGGTTCAGGTGGGAACATTCAGCAGGCCCAAATAAATTCTGTTAGCCATAAGCTCACGTTCCTGTTTGCATACAAATGTCCCCTAAGATTTAAAAACGTTGAAGTGAGAAGTGTAAGTCAAATAATTTTCTACCTTCTTCATTAAGGCTCAGTGCTGGAAAATGACAGAAAAAAAGTTCTCAGCTTAAGCAGATGACTCAAGCACTCTTAAATGTATGCCCACATCTCTAATACTTAAGAAGTCTAAGCCTTCCACTTTTAAATAGTTGTTAAATAAAGTTATTTTTATATTATGAAAATTATAAAGTATCTCTGTAAAATTTTTGAAAAACCAGAAAAGAAAGGAAAAAATTCCAATCATCATCCTACCATTCAAAATTAAGGGCTGTAACATTTTGTTATATTTTCTTCCGGGCTTTTTAAAGCTTTGGCTTTTAATATTTTGCTCTTAAAAAAAAAAACAAAAAAAAAAACTGATTCTTTTGCCAATATTTACCTCACCAAACACAAAGGAGATCTTATAAGACAACTCAAAGGGGTGTGTCAAAGAAAAACACAATTTTCTCATTCACTACTGGGCCATGTAGACAGCTCTGGGGCCTCTGTCTCCCACAGCCCTTTCAAAAGATGTGGCTGAACCTCCCCACAGCTTGGGAAGTACCTTCCCCTCTCTCCTTTTGGAACCTATAAATTAAGGTTTTGGGGGGAGTGGACCCTGGTTTCCTTTTATGTAATTCTCTGGTGATTCAGCAAACAGGCTCCACCTCCCCTTCCTTGGGTCAATGTTTATTACATGCACACCCCCTTCTAGGAAGCATTATTTACACTCAGTCTGTCCTCTAAGATCAGTCCTGAGAATTAGCAGCTTCCCTCCACAGGAGACAGATGTTCCTATAATAGCACCCTCAGTGAGCAGGATGCCCCAGGAAAGACGGCAAGGCCTGAACAGCCCACTGTCAGGATATTTCTGGGGTCAGTTCCATTTTAGGGGAGCTAAGCTGAAACTTGACAAGATTAGTAGGCATGTTAAAGGAACCAAAACACAGGCTAGAGAAGGGCCACAAAAATCACTAACTCATGAACACACAAATCTTTCTCTTTATCTGCTCCCTCTGTGCCATCAGATTCTGGATGAATTTCTATTTGATTTTGCTCAAAGTTAGATGAGAATGCCATAGGAAGATGGGTCTAGGGTATCTGTAGGAACATGTACATAGTTTGTAGGGCATAGCACAAAATAAAAATGCCTGTCCCATGTCCAAAAATTACTAAGAATGCTGCAGTGGTGACAGCAGAGCATTAGACCAAGCATAGGATTCGTCTGACCATGGGGCCCTGTGGGACAGCATAGGCTGCATGCCCATGAAGGCTGCATGTATGATTCATATTCTTGCAAGCGTGTATCTGTGTGCCTGTCTGGTGTTAGGGATCTGCTTTGCATGCAGAGAACTCTACTTTCTTTAAAACAGAGGTGTAGAGATGGCGTATAGTGGAAAAAGCCAACTAAGATACTCACAGACCCCTGCCTCTAATAAACTCAGCTATTAATAATTAATTCGGGGTCAGGAATTAAACCAGCAAGTGACTTCTTAAGAGAAGAAAAATATTGACGATTAATGTGTTGTCAGTTAAGAAAAGATGAGTAGCTTTATTTCTTCCCATAATTTTCTCAATTACACTCTTTTCCTGTAAGTTATCACATATTTTATACAAAAGATTCAAATAAATCCTTGGGGGCAGGGTCCAGTTTGGTTTCACTCCTAATTCCTCCAAGACACTTAGCACAGTGCTTGGCATTCAACTGATGTTGACTAAATCAATTCAGGAATGGTCAGAATGTCAGGTGTCAGAGAACCAAGTAACCTAATGCCTTTATTAAAAAGAGAAAGAGAGAGAGAGAGAGAGAGAGAAAGAGAGAGAAAGGAAGGAAGGAAGGAAGGAAGGAAGGAAGGAAGGAAGGAAGGAAGGAAAGAAGGAAAGAAGGAAAGAAGGAAAGAAGGAAGGAAGGAAAGAAGGAAGGAAGAAAGGAATGAAGGAAGAAAGGAAGAAAGAAAAAGAAAATAAGAAGAAGCTGAAAATACAGGAAATGTTTCTTCACTGTGCCCAGGGAAGAGCAAAGAGAGAGACACAGTCGAACTGTGTTCCAGCTTCAGTGGAGAAGAGTAAACAAGGGAAAGATTATACATAATTATAGACAATCATGTTTCAGAGGATAAACAGCAATCAAAAGCAAGGAGGTGCCAGAGCCTGGCCCCTTTCCAGCTGTAGCCAAGACCCAGCAATGGAGAAAAAACTCTGAACATACTTTCGAAAGAACTGTTTCGGTTAGTACAGGGATGGCCTGTTGAGCTGTTTTGTGCTGTTTGGATTCACTTTTTCTGCCCAGGGGTGGAGTGGCAGTTATGGAGTTGCTTTGGCTGGTTCTTTGGCACTTTGGAGTTGATTTTTTTTTGTTTGGCCTAAAGCACTACCAAAAAATAAATCAACTCTCCAAAGGAACACTGAACCCAAAGCCAAATCATTTCAATGCTTTGCCAGTAGAGAGGAAAAAAGGAATTTCTGAACCAAAATCTCTCTATTTGTTTAACACATCATAGCATAGCACATTAAAATGTATTATTTGCAAAAACAAACACTTAGAGACCAAGTTTCTGCAAGAGCCAAAAATAAGAGACCAATGAAATTTTGATTACTCAGGCCCCAAAAATATATTTGGAGGGAAAAAACTACATTTCCTTTGGCACATTTTGTGGTCAAGTTATCCGAATAATTACACCTAGATGTCTGCTAGGTGTTATCTACAAGGACTCAGCTATCTTTCTGAGCTTATGCAAACTGGCAGTATCAAGATTTAATTGGATGCTATAAAGACTGACTTGGGAATTGGGAAAGCCCAAATCTTGAGCATCCTACAGGCACCAGATGGCTATGACATAAACCTAGGAAGGAACGGCTCCCATGCTTTGCTCAAAATCTGCTCTGTACATCCTTAGGCCCCTGAGCATCGTCAGGGTAATCTTTGCCCCTGTGCTCAAATTAAATGTGTATTTCACACATAATTATAGGGTTCTATGGGACTTCCAAGATGGTATCCACCTGAATTAATCATGTTAAGCTTCTACAGAGGTAATTAACCAGGTAGAAATAGCCTGGGGCATTGAAATAACCAAAACTGCTTCGATGTTGGGACATTGAAACAAACATCTTCAGAGGCCTAGCAAGGGTGAGCCACTGGAGAAAGTACAGACATACCTTGGAGATATCGCGGGTTCAAATCCAGACCATCGCAATAAAGCAAGTATCACAATAAGTGAGTAGTAATTATTTTGCTGATAGAGGGTCTTGTTTTCAATTTGTAAAAAAAAAAAAAAAACACGCACCGCCTATGAAGCACAATAAAGTGAAGCTCAATAAAATGAGGTAAGCCTGTAGTTCTTAAGGTTAACACGCATTAGCATCACCTGGGAAGCTTGCGGAAAAAGTGGAATCCAGGCTTCACTCTCTGAGAATCTGACTGGGTAGGTTAGGTGGGGTCCACGAATCTGCCTATTATAAAGCCAAGTGATTCTGATGAAGGAGGTCAGAGGCTCATGCTTGGAGAAGAATTCTGTGGATTTTCAAACTTAAGCAAGCATCAGAGTCACCAGAAGGGTCTCTTAAAACACCCCCTGAGATTCTCATTCAGGAGAAATTCGTGGCGAACCTGAATTTCGAACAAATTCCCAGGTGATACAGCTGCTGCCGGTCTGGACATCACTCTGTACCACCCACTGCTTTAGACCCTTAATAGTCAAAGCATGGTTCTCAAAACCAGATGCATTAGCATCACATGGACTCTTGTTAGAAATGCTGAATCTCAAGCTCCATGCCACACTTTATGAATCAGAATCTGCTCTTTACTAAGATCCTCAAGAGATTCACATCACATGAAAGTTTGAGAAGTGTTGATTCAGATTACACCTGCAGTTTGCTCCTTAAGTATGCACTGGAATCACCTGTGAAAGTACTAATTCCTAGGACCCAGTTCTAGAGATTTCTGGTTTCATTGCTCTGGGTGCAGGCCAGGCATCAGGAGTTTTACAAGCTCCCCAGGTGATTCTAATATGCAGCCAAGATGGAGAGCCCCTGCTAAAGAAGATGCTGGATAAGTATTTGTTGAGTGATTGTTGATGGAAATTTCCAGCAACGCTGGGGAATATCTTCACTTCAGCTAGAGTCTTATTCCTGCAGAGTAGGATATTTGCATACAGGGTGCCCTGCCACCTCAAGCATTATCAGCCCTGACACCTCTGGCCAATACAGAAGAAAAGTGCTTTGGGCATACACAGACACTAACACAGATTAAAGAAAAGAACTTGAAAAGAAAAACACCTCTAATTAGTATTCTCGGTGAGATCTGAGAGGACTTTGCAGGGCTAAAATAGAAAAAAAGAAACGATCATGTAAAAGGAGTAATTTGAGAACAATGAAGAGTTCTTAGAGATAAAAAGAATTGTTAAAATAAATAGCAGAATGAACATTATAGAACAAGGAATTAGTGAATTTTAGAAGTGGTTTCCAAATTCAGCCCAACTAGCTGAATTAAAGTCACCAATCGTTCAGTGCACTTTAATTAAAAAAAAAAATTCTTGGTCTCAACCCTAGATTTGTAGAGTCGGAATCATCATGTGGGAGCTAGGAATTCATGTCTCTAACAAGCGCCTAATAACAAGGTGATCACCTAATCAACTAATAACAAGGTGATTTTGAAGGGCTACCAGATTTTGGAACCATTCAACTAGAAGACAAGCCTAAGAGATTCTCCCAAAACTCCTAAAAAAGACACAGGGAAATGTCAAGGAACAGAAAGGTACATAATGTTGCAAAACTGCTGGGACAGGGGCTGGAATGGGAGGTGGGTTGCTGGTGCACCTTTCACCGCATGTGAGTGGCAGCATCTGGGTTGTATAATGTGGCCTTGAAGGGAAGATGTTGGAACTATGGTAAGTCCTCACTTAATGTCGTGGATAGGTTCTGTGACTTTAAGTGAAATAATGTATAATGAAACCAATTTTACATAGACTAATTGATATAAACAAAAGTTAAGTTCCTATGGTTTCTCATCAATGTTAAAATGAAATGATGTTATTTGAGGACTTGCTGTATACTATATGAAACAGAAATTCCAGAAGTAGATAAATGAACAAATGCAGATGAAATAATTTTTAAAAATTGTCTTTAAGTCAAAAGGAACACCAAATGAAAGGCTAGCTTTATTTGTTTTAGCAGCTTTATTAAGAGAGAATTGCATATCATACAATTAATTCATTTAAAGTATACAATTCAGTGGTTTTTATTATATTCACAGAGTTTTGCAACTAATTATAGAACATTTTCATCATCTCAAAAAGAAACCCCATGCTTATTCCATTCCATTCACAGACTTAGGCAACCATTGATCTACTTTCTACCTTTATATATTTGCCTATTCTGGACCTTCCGTAAAAATAGAATCATACAATATTGGCCTTTCATGATTGAGTTCTTTCATTTAGCATGTTTTCAAGGTAAGGTCTATTCATGTTGTGTCAATGCTTCATTTCTTTTTATGGCTGAATAATATTCCATTGTATAGATATACTACATTTTATCAATCCATTCATTACTTGATGAAAATTTGAGTTGTGTCTATTTTTGACTATTATGAATAATGCCGCTAAGAACATCTGTGTACAAGTTTTTGTGTAGACATATGTTTTCATTTTTCTTGGGCATATACCTGGGAGTGGAATTGCTAGGTCACATGGTAACTCTATGTTTAGCATTTTGAGGAACTGCCAAACTATTTTCCAAAATGGCAACATTTTACACCCCCACCAGCAATTTATGAGCATTTCAATCGCTGCACATTTGCATCAACACTTGTTATTGCCTTACTTTTGATTTTAACCATCTTAGTAGGTGTAAAACGACATCTCATTGTGGTTTTGACTTGCATTTCCTTGATGGTTAATGATGTTCAGCATTTCTTTCATGGGCTTATTGGGCATTTGTATATCTTTGGAGAAATGTCTATTCAAATCTTTTGTCTATTTTTTTTAATTGGGTTGTTTGTCTTTTTGTTGCCTTGTGAAAGTTCCTTATATATTCTAGATACTATACCCTTCTCAGGTATGTGATTTACAAATATTTTCTTTCATTCTGTGGGTTGTCTTTTAATTTTCTTAAGTGTCCTTTGAAGCACAAAAGTTTCAACTTGCTTAAGTCCAATTTATCTATTTTTTCTCTTGTCATTTGTACTTTTTGTATCATACCAAGGAAGGCTTTGTCCAACTTAAGGTCACAAAAAAAATGCTCTCCTTTGTTTTCCTTAAAGAGTTTTATAGTTTTAGCTATTTCATTTAGTCCTATTATCCATTTTGACTTAATATTTGTGTATATAGTATGAGATAGGAGTCCAACTTTACTGTTTTACATGTGGATATCTAGTTGTCCCAGCACTATTTATTGTAAAGACTAATCTTTCCTTCCTTCAATTGTCTTGGTGCCCTTTTTGAAAATCAACTGACTACAAATGTAAGAATTTATTTCTGGATTCTCATTTCTGTTTCATTGTTTTATGTGATTGCCCCTCCGCTAGTACCATGTTGTCTTAGTTACTGTAGCTTTGTAGTAAGTTTTGATTGAGAAATGTGAGTCTTCCAACTTCCTTCTTTTTTTTCAAGGTTGTTTTGGCATTCTGGGCCTCTTGCATTTCCACATACATTTTAGGATCAGCTTGTCAATTTCTGCAAAAAAAAAAAGAGAAAGAGACAGCTGAGATTTTGATAGGTATTGCATTGAATCTGTAGATGAATTTAAGGAGTATTACCATCTTAATACTATTAAGTCTTAGAGTCCAAGAACATTTATTTAGGTCATCCTTTATTTCTTTCAAAAATGTTTTGTGGTCTTCAGAGTATAAGTTTTGCACTTCTTTCGTTAAATTCATTCCTATATACTTTATTCTTTTGTAATGCTGTCGTGAACAAAATTGTCTTGTTAATTTTATTTTCTGATTTTTCATTGCTAGTGTATAGTAATATAATTGACTTTCAGATATTGACTGTATCCTGAAACGTTGCTGAACTTGTTTATTAGTTCAAGTAACTTTCAATGGATTAGTTATGATTGCCTATCTATAAGAACATGTCATCTAAAAATAAAGATAGTTGTATTTTTTTCCTTTACCATCTGAATACCTTTTATTTCTTTTTATTGAATAATTGCACTGGCTAGAACCTCCAGTATAATGTATACAAGAGCAGACATCCTTGTCTTATTCCTGATCTTAGGGGGAAAACATCCAGTCTTTCACCTTTAAGCATGATGTTAGCTATGTTTGTTTGTTTGTTTTTTTCCCAAATGCCCTTTATCAAGCTGAGGAAATTCCTTTCTATGGTAGGAAGATGCCCACATCCCTGGAACTCTTTACTATGTTAGGTTACATGGCAAAGGGGAATTAAGTTAGCAGATGCAATTAATGTTGCTAGTCAGCTGGCATTAAGATAGGGAGTTTAGCCTGGATTATCCAGGTGGCCCCAATGTAATCACAAAAGTCCTTAAATGAGGAAGAGGAGGGCAGAAGAGTAAGAGAGATGTAACAATGGAAGCAGAGTCAGAGAAATTCTATGTTGCTGACTTTGAAGATGGAGGAAGCCAAGAAATGCAGGTAGTTTCTGGAAGCTAGAAAATATAAGGCTACAAATCCTCCCTTAGAGCCTCCAGAAGGAACACAGCACTGCTTATACCTTGATTAGCCCACAGGTGTCAGACTTCTGATCTCAGAATTGTAAGATAATACATCTGTGTTGTCTAAGCTACTAAATCTGCTAATTTGTTACAGCAGCAATAGAAAATGAATACACTTTCTATTCCTACTTCCTTGAGTGTTTTTATCACAAACAATGGGTTGATTTTTTTTTTGTAAAAAAAAAGCCTTATACCTTATGAATTCCAAGGAACAAAAAGAACGTTCTAAAATCATCTAGTTAGGAAACAATACATTTCCTACCACAAAAAGTGAACCAGATTGGTGTTGAACTTTTCTTTTGTGATACTAAATGTCGAGAGATAACCAGGCAATGTTAACAGACATCTGAGGGTAGAGAGTTGTGCCTGTCGATTCTATGCCAAACCAACAATTATTTATGTGTAAGAACTAGAGAAAAACATGCTCAGATGTGCAGAGACTTGGACAGGATGCCTCTCATGTATCCTTTCTGAAAATTTTCTCAAAAAAAAATTCCATACAAATGAAAAATAAATATGAATAAAGTAATCAAGAAAAGGTGAAGGAACATGAAAAACTGAAAAATAGAGTTAAATCTAAATGCTGATACTGTGGTTATAAATTATAGTGCAAATGTCTTTAACAGTTTCTTTAAGGAGAAAGATACATGATGTCAAATTATGAGTAGTACTCTGGAATTCTTATACAAGTTTACGAGGTAGCAGAGGAGGTAAGAATTGATAGCTACCAACAGTCTTATTTAGCAGGGAATTCTTATAGAAATATGTGCTGATATATTTTTGTTACGAATTGTAAGGTAAAGGTAACCAAAGATAAATCAGAAGTAGAATATGTAGCCTTCAAATTCTAAAAAAAAGAAAAGGAAATGAAACCATTACAAGTGTCAGGAGAGACAGAAGAGGAAAACAAACAAAAACAATCAATCGTACATTAAGTAAAAAGGCAATACCATACAATACATAAGAGGGTTGAATCCCTCTATTAAAAGATAAAGATTGAGATTGGGATTATTTTTAAAGTTGAAATGATTTATAAACTATATTCTAGAGCTCGACCTAAAACAAAATGATATAGCTAGTTTGAAAATAGTAGGATGGACAAATTTATTCCAGGTTAAAATAACAAAAAGCTGTATCCCAAAATTAATTTCAGACAAAGAAGAATTTGGGATTAAAAGAACAAGGCAATCAGAGAGCAGACACTCGTTTAGATAATTTAACACTGATTTTACTCCTTCATCTTTTCCTTACTCAAATACAGAAGCAAGAAAAGCTAAACATTCGATTCACCTTCTTGACCTCCCTTGAACCTATGGATGGGCATGTGACTAGGGTTGCCAAATTTAACAAATAAAAACACAAGATACCCAGTTCAATTTGTATTTCAGATAAACAACAAATGACTTTTAGTGTAAATATGTCCTAGCCAATATTTGGCACATAATTGTGTTAAAAACTATTTATTTGGCAACGCTGCATGTGACCAGCTCTGGTCAATGAGACATAAGTGGAGGTGGTGGCATCTGTTATGCTGGTGTTTTGTTTTGTTTTATTTGTTTATTATTATTATTGTGGTAAAATATGCATAACATAAAATTGACCATTTTAACCATTCTTACATGTACAGTTCAGTGGGACTAAGTACATTCACATTGTTATGCAACCATAACCAGCATCTATCACTATAACTCTTTTCATCTTATAAAACTGAAACTATATTCATTAAACAATAACTCCCCATTTCCCCACTCCCCTCAGTCCCCAGCAACAACCATTCTACTTTCTGTCATTATGAATTTGATTACTCTATGTACCACATGTAAGTGGAATTACACAATATTTTTCTTTTTGTGACAGGCTTATTTCACTTAGCATAATGTTCAAGTTTATCCATGTCATAGCATGTGTCAGAATTTCCTGAGAAATAAATCATTGTATGTATATACCACATTTTGTTTACCCATTCATCCATCGATGGATACTCGTGTTGCTTCTACCTTTTGTCTATTGTGAGAAACGCTGCGATGAACATGGGTGTACAAATACCTATAAGAGTCCTTGTTTTCAATCCTTTTAGATGGAATTGCTGAATCATATGATATCACTATTTTTAATTTTCTGAGGAACAATCATTCTGTTTTCTATAGCAGTTGTACCATTTTACATTCCCACCAGCAATGCACAAAAGTCCCATTAGAGCTGGGCTTTTCTGTTTTTTGAGGTAACCCTAATGGAAGTATCATTTCTGTGGATCCAGGGAGAGACAGGCATAGATCTAAGTCAAGCCAGCCAGATTCTTTGGGACTTTCATGCTAGAGTTATTTGACCAGACCTACTCTTTCAGTTGAGGTTTCTGTTAGGGTGTACGTCAGCCATATGTAACAGAAAACCCAAATAACAATGAAATAAACAAGGTAGGGGGCTTACTGTCTCATGTAAAAGAGGTTTGAGATAGTCCAGAATAGTACAGCAGTTCCACCTTATCATCAATTACCTACAATCCTTCTGTCTTTCTGCTTTAACTTTCTTATCATGTAGCTTGCCTTCCAAAAGCTACCTCATGGTCACAATGCAGCTGCTGCAACTCCAGCAATCATATCCATGTACCAAGTAGAAAAAGGGAGGCAAAGGGAAAAGGCATAAGGATGTATGCTGAGTCAACACCCTTTAAAAAGCTTTGCCTGTAGCCCCATCTTATGACTTTTAATTTTGGTCAGAACTGCATCCTACCTGCAATGGAGTCTCAGAAATGTAGTTTTCACGTCCTGGACATATTGATTCCCAAAATAAAATTGGGGTTCTGTGAGGGTATGGGGTAGACCAATAGCAGTCTCTGCCACAGAATGTTAAGCCTATAAAAAGTGATTCCAAAGCAGCTAGTAGGCATCGTACTCAGCCTATGGAGACAGCCTAACAAGAGCTGGAGAGACAGAAGTCTGACATCACTTGACTCCTTGTTCCAGCTGTGCCTTAACCTCCCAGTTACTTCTGCCAATACACTGCTTTGTTTCTTACAAGCTAGTTTGAGTTGGGTTTTTGTCATTTGCAATAGAAAGAGTTCTGAGTAATGAAAGGATCCTCAGAAAATGGTTAAATAAATTATGGTACATCCTTAGAATAAAACATACATCTATTAAAATGAAATGTGTATAATGATACAGATATACTTATTTCTGTCTATGTCATCTCTAAAGAAATCTTTTAAAAAATATCTAAGCGTTCATGGTGATTTTTCTGAGTGATGAGACTTTCAATTATATTTGGTTTCTCCTTTACATATTTCTGAATGCTGCATGATAAATATGTATTACTTTTGGGGTTACAGTAGTTATTCTGTGTGATATGTCTTCTGGTAGTCTTTATTACATTATTTTATATTTCTGGGTTGTCTAAATATTTTGCATAAACTATCTATTTACAGTGTGTGATGGTCAGCTTTACATGTCAATTTGGCTAGGCTCTAGTCTCCAATTATTCAATCAAATGCTAATATAGGTGTTTGTAGATGTGATTAAAGTCCATAATCAGTTGACTTTAAGTAAAGGAGATTATTCTAGACAACCTGTGTGGGCCTGACTCAATCAGTTGAAAAGTGTGGACTGTAGCTTCAGGTTGTGCCCAAGAGTCCCAGCCTGCCTGTTCTGACTGCCTGCCCTGTGGACTTCAGACTTGCCCAGTCAGCCTCCACGATTATATAAGCCAATTCCTTGGACTCTCTCTCTCTCTCTCTCTCTCCCTCTCTCCCTCCCTCTCTCTCCCCTCCCTCCCTCTCCCTCTCTCTTTCTCTCTCTCTCTCTCTCTCCCTCTCCCTCTCTCCATCTCTCCCTCTCCCCCGCTTCCCCCGTCCCTGTGTGTGTGTGTTTTATAACTGGTTCTGTTTCTCTGCTCTCTGGCTGGTACAGATTTTGGTACCTGGAAGTACTGCAGAAACAAATATCTAAAAGTGTGGAAGTGGTTTTGGAATTAGGTAATTGGTAGAGGCTGGTAGGATTTGGGGGCACATGATAGGAAAGGCCTAGATTGCTTTGAACAGACCATTGGTAGAAATATGAGTATTAATGACTCTGCCAGCAAGAGCTCAGGAGAAAATAAGGAGCATGATAGGGAAAGCCTATATCATCTTCGAATATGCACATACCATCATAAATAGAATGTTTGCAGAAACATGAATGAGAGCTTAGAAGGAAACGAGGAACATGTTATTGGAACATGGAGGAAGAAGAGTCTTCTTATACACTGGCAGAAAGCCCAGTTGAATTGTGTCCCAGTTGGGTGGAAAGCTGAACCTATATGCAATGAATTTGGATGTTTGGCTGAAGAAATTTCTAAGCCAAGTGTGAAGATGCAGCTTGGTTTCTTCTTATTGCTTATGTAAAATGTGAGAGGAAAGACACAAATTAAGGAAAGAAATGTTAAGAAAAAAGGAACCAGCACTGACGGTTTAGGAAATTCCAAGCCTATCCAGATTGGGGCGGGGGACTACAATTAAGAGATTCAATCTCAGGAAATTGTGCTCTGGAGAGAAAGCCAAAGTTGTGGCTGGACAATTTTTTACTAGTGTTGAAGCAATTAAAGGTGTGACTCAGGGATTCACTCAATCATCTCAACAGAAGCCGGGAATAGACATGGAATTATCCAGGAACGATCTGTGCAGGACCCTCTTGTCTAATGGCATGAGTCCCTGTGGAATATATGGGAGACTCACAAAGTTTCTGAGCGTTTTATGTCAGCAGAAATATTGCTAACTTGGACTGAAAATGACAGGAAGAAAATTCTATAGGCAGGAAAATTACTCAGCTGCAAACATAAAAGAAGAAAAACAATTCAGATGGCAGAGCCCAGGACCTAGAAGCTAGGAGTGTAACCGGAGGGCAACCGAGTCCCGGGCTCGTGCTGCCTGTGCAGCTCAGCCAATAGACCCACACAGGAGTTGAGATATTTAGAATAAGCGTTTATTGTCAGGGTGATCTGAGAAGGCAGCAAGTTAACACCTTCAAAAACTACCTTGCCTACTCAGTCGGGATTAGGGTAGTTAAGGGAAAATCTAGGCATTATTCCAGAGGCTGCACAATAGTTTCGGGAGTCTGTTGCACTTCACGGAACCATCCTTCTGGCAATGTGGTCCTCCAGTGGTGTTAGCAACCCAGGAACAAAAATGGGAGTAATCTGGAAAGAATGCTAAAGATTGTGATCAATCAACATAAGGTCATTAATCATAAGTTTCAGGGCAACTTTTTATGGCAGGGGATGTTCCAAATTCTGAGTCTGAAGAGGAATTTTCTAGATAAGAGATGTATTGCCTTTGCTTGTTAAGCCCTATAAAAGTAAGGTTACCCCTGAGCTTGGGACCCAGATCTTCAGAGTACTAGCTCCTCTGGGACCACTAGTGTAATAAACCTGAGTTCTCCAACTCTCCAAGTGGTGCTTGGTTTCATGTCAGTCTTGTTTCACAACATTTCTGCAACAAGTCAAGTTGCAGAGGACAATCTATTATTAAGCTATAGGGTAAGAAAAGATGAGGCTATGGATGCTGTGAGGCCTCTACTATAGGAGTTCCAACCAGACCCTCTTTCAGGAGGGTGTAGGAGCTGGGGTAGGCTAAAAGCTCGGGGGGTCTAGAAGTTGGGAGGCCTAGGAGCTAAGTGGGGGCTAGGAGTTAGAGGGTCCTAAGAGTTAGGGGGGCTAGAAGTTAGGGGTGCATAGGAGTTAGGAATGCACAGGGGGCCTAGAACTTTAAGTACCATAGGTTAAAAGGCAAAAGCCAGAGCCCAGGGCCCAGAGGGCAGTTGTTTGCTCCAGGCCCTGAGACCTAATGGACTATGCTCTGCTGGGTTTTGAAATTGCTTGGGAGCAGTGACCTCCTTATTTCTCCCACTTTCTCCTTTTGGAATGGGAATATCTACAATTATCATACCATGCCTGTAACACCATTGTATTTCGGGAACAAAAATCGTGTTTTCTAGTTTCTTAAGTACACAAATAGCAAGGAATTTTGCCCCAGGATGGATTACACCTAGAGACTCATGCATACCAGATATAGATGATGAGATTTTAGACTTTTGAGCTGATAAGATTTTGGACTTGAGTTGATGTTATAATGAGTTGAAACTTTGGGGATGTTGGGATGAGGAGACTGTAGTTTGCATGTGTGACAGACATAAATATTATGGCCAAAGGGCAGAGTGTGGTAGGCTGAAAAATGCTCTCCTCAAAGATATCTGTATCCTAATTTACTAAATATGGTGGTGGGCAGGGGTGGTGGGCGGGGTGGGGAGGTCTTTGCAGATGTGATTAAGTTAAGAATCTTGAGCTGTGATGATTATCCCAGATTATCCAGATGGGTCCTAATGTAATCACATGTGTTCTTATAAAGGGAGGGGGTTTTTACACACAGAGAAGAGAAAATGCAATGTGATGACCTCAGCAGAGAGAGAAAAAATTTGAATATACTTTGGTTTTTGAAGATAGAGAAAGAGGCCATGAACCAAAGAATAAAGGCAGAAATTAGAAGCTGAAAAAGGCAAGGAATGCAGCTCTAGAAGTTGGAAAAGGCAAGGAAATGGATTCTCTCCTAGAATCTTTGAAAGAAGCACAGTCCTACAGACATTTTGGTTTTGGCCCAGTGAAACTAATCCAGGCTTCTGGCCTCCCAAATTGTATGAGAATAAATTTGTATGTTTTTAATTCACCAAGTTCTATGGCAATTTGTTACAGCAGCAATAGAAAATGAATGCACTATATACTCAGAATCATAATAAAGCAATATTAATTCGATACAGATGCTGTGTATAAATATCACTGAGGTTGAGTTCTTTTATTTGGAAAGTTTTTATCTGTATTCCTAAGAAGGTTGGTCTGTACTTTTCACTTATGTATATCTTTGTCAGGAGGTGCTAATCTAGTTCTAAAACAACTTAAATAGCAGTGGAAGCAGTAAAGTTCTGCTTACAGTGTTCTGATGAGGGAGGGATAGCTCTTTGCTAACTTTCTTAATTTCTTCCATGGTCTTTTAAAGTTTCAATAATCACAGCAGTGCATCAGACAAAGCTGTTTACATATATCTCTTTTAATCTCTTTTAAGCCCCACACTGTATTCTCATGCGGTAGATTCTATTGTTTGGGCCATTATATAGATAGGAAAACTGAGAGTCAGAGAGATAAAGTAACATGATAAGGTTATATAGCTATAGGCAGAGCTCAGACTGAAAAGAGGAGTCTCTAGCTCCAAACTCCATTCGTTTTACCTTTGCTTTAATAATGTCTCCTGGTTTTTTTAATTTCTTGTATACTTTTAGTAATTTATGTTTACTTAGAAGGTCTCTCATTTCATTTACATTATCAAATGTGTAACATTGTATAGAAAGTATTCTCTTAAAATTTTGTAACCTGTATTTGTGGCTGCATCTCCTTTCTTATTCTAAATTTTGTGTAGTTACGTTTTCTTTTTTTCTCCTTGAATTGACTGTTTGGTGAATAATCTATTTTATTTCCCTCTCCTTACCCATCCAGCTATCTGGTTTAATTTTTCTGTTTTCAAACTAGTAACTAAGGTTTTTAAATGTTTTCCTTCATCCTAGTTCTCTAAGTTTGTTTTGCTGTTTTTCCTCTCGTTTCTTTACTCACGAAATGTTTATTGGTTACTTAATATGTGCCAGACATATTCAATCAATTACCTAATTCATTGCTAATTTCCATCCTTTCTAATTTGGTAATTAGGGTGTTTAAGTCTATACATTTCCTTCCAAGTACAGCTTTGGCTTCATCCTAAAAGTTTCAAAACGTAGTATTCACAATGTTAATATTTACCAAACATTCTGTAATTGCTATTTTTGTTCCAAGTAGTTAAAAGTTTTTGGTTATTCTCCCATTATCTATTTATAGCAGCACCGAAGTATAACCAGAGAATATTATGTATTTTATTTGTACATTTTAGAATGTCTCATAGACTAAGAGATGAAGTTTTGTAAATATTCCATGAACATGAAAAGACTATGTATTCTCTAACCACCAGATATGGAAATTAATATTTATATTAATATTAATCAATATTAAATCATCTTTATTCAATTTTTATTCAATATTAAATCATCTTTATTCATCTTTATTCAATATTAAATCATCTTTATTCAATTATTCAGATCCTTTGAATTTCTCTATTTTTGCTGGTTTAACTGTCACATGTTGTATACATGTCAGTTTAACAGCGATGGTATAGGCTGTCAGCCAGGATGTAAAAACAGGGTGTCATGAGACTGGTGTGCCCTGCAGAATATTTCCCCAGTAGAATACTTCTGGGTTCTTAACACCTACACTTTATTAACTATATATATTTATCAACACAGTTTGGCTGATGTTTACATAAAAAAAAAGTTTGTATTTACATACCAAAACCTCAACACAACATTTTAACAAAACATGTAGAAAAGTCTTAACTTACTTTTTAAACGCAAATGGCAGATTATCAGAATCACGCGCAAATGTTTTGAAAAACATGTTGAGTGTCCACAAAGGTCATGGAAACTACATATGCTACCGCATACAAAGCAACTGGTCTTTATTTTGTTGCTGTTTTTTATTGAGATATAATTTATAGACAGTAAATATGCTTTGTAAAAAAGTATATAGTTCTGCCATTTTGGCAAACACATAATTACCACCATAATCATGAGGTAGAATATTTCTGTCACTCCCCAAATCCCCCTGTGCCCCACTTGTAGTCAACTCTTTTCCCTACCCCAGTCCCTGGCAACCTCTGATCTGTTTTCTGTCCTAGACAAATAAATGGAACCTTACAATAGATAGACTTTTGAGTCTGGCTCTTTTACTTAGCATAATGCTAAGTAAAACTTGAGATTTATTTGTGTTGATATGTGTGCCATAGTTTGTCCCTTTTTGTTGCTAATAACATCCCATTGTATGGCAAAGCCACGGTTCATTTATTCATCACTCAGCTGAGGATCATTTGAATTGTTTCCAGATTTTGATTCTGATGAATAAAGCCTCTATAAATAGTCACATACAGGTTTGTGTGTGAACATAAATTTACATTTCTTTTGGAGATATATATATATCTATATATCTCCAAAAGAAATATATATATGACAGGGATTGCTAGGTAATGTGATTGTTGTATGTTTAACTTTATAATAGACTGTCAAACTGTCTTCCAAAGTAGCTGTGCCACTTAAATCAGCAATGAACGAAAATTTCCATCCTCGTCAGCACTTGGTATTTGTCAGCTTTTTTTTTATGTTAGCTATTCTAATAGGCATATAGTGCATTTCCCTAATGACATATGAAGATGAGCATCTTTTCATGTGCTTATTTGTCATCTATATATCTTCTTGGATGAAGTCTGTGTTTAAATCTTTTGCCCATTTTTTAAATGGTTAAATTTTTTCCATTGTTGAATCCTAAATATTCTATAGATATTCCTGGATCAAGCCCTTTGTCAAATGTGTAACTTGAAAATATTTTCTGCCTATCTGTGGTTATTTTTTTCATAACAGTGTCTTTGGAAGAGTAGAAGTTTTTCATTCTTATGAAGCCCAATTTAGCAATCTTTTATTCTTTCATATATTGTGTTTTTGGTGTCATATCTGAGAAATCCTTACCTAATTCAAGTCTCAAATATTTTCTTCTAGAAGTTCTATAGGTTTACATTTTTCATTTCAGTGTTAGATTTTGAGTTAAACTTTGTAATTTTAATGATCACAGAGATTGTTTTAAGTATTTTACAAGCAAAGATGATAGTTATTACATACATAAACATTTTGCCATGTTTCAATAATATTTTAGGAAATTATCTTAGAGTTTGGGGTTGTTGTAGAATGATTATCCCATTTAAAATAATGATCAGCATTTGTTGGCAGAATTTTTTGTTTTTCAGATACTGAAGTTAAGTGAGATATGCTTGCTTTTTGTTAAGATGGAATTTTAACCCTCTAGCTCTCATTTAAAATATTGTTTTGTGACACTACAAACTCTAATTCTTTTTGTAATTGTTATTCAATAGCAGGGTCGAAAAAAATATGAATAGATAAAATTATATTCAGGTCACTAAAACATGAGTTTGCTTTATTTTAGTCCCACTGAACATCCTTGCTTACAAAATCATGCTACTTCTCTAAAGAAATGAGTGAAATTTTAATAAGCCAGAGGAAGCAGGTGTCCATGGGAGGATGGATCTTTTGCACTGTCAGAAAACCCTTCTGCCAGCACACCGCACAAGTAAAACATGCACGTCCGAAGGCATGAAAAGAATCAGCCAACTAAGGAGAATCACATAAGATTGTGTTTGCACCTGACAAAACTGTGAGTGGTCAAAGCATTACATTCTTTTTTATATTCATTTGCTGTTTTACTTGAATTTTCTACTGTTAGCAACTCAGCTTGATGTGTTTCTTGCTGGAGATTTTTAATAAATCATCGAGAACTACATATATAAATAGATAATTCTTCATGACAGTTGTTCACTCATTCATTCTTCCATTTACCTAATATTTATTGATGTCTACCACATGCTCAGCATATAACAGTGAATAAGGAAGACACAGTGAATTGGTTCAAAGGCTCTTAGTGATTTGAGAGTGATGGGTAATGCACAGAAGAATCAAACTTGGAGGATCTTGAAGAATATAGAATTGGGGTCTATGCACCAGGCATATAGTCAGTTGCTGGGGTCTCCAGGTGCTCCATTCAGTATAGGTCATGCTGCCACTCTGGCAAGTTTAGGGGGTGGTCAGGAGCAGGAGTGGGCTTTCCATTTATGTCAGTTGCTGCTGTAATAAATCGATACACACTCAGTTGTTTAAAACAACACATGCATATTATCTTACAGTTCTGGAGGTCAGAAGTCTAAAATGGGTCTCACCAAGCTAAAATCAAAGTGTTGGCAGGGCTGCATTCCTTCTGGAGGCTCTGGGGGAGAATCAGTTTCCTTGTCTTTTCCAGTTTCTAGAAGCCACCTGCATTCCATGACACATCATCTTTCTTTATCTTCAAAGCCAGCAGCATAGCATTTTCAAAGCTCTCTCTGATTCTGGCACTCCTGCCTCTCTCTTTCACTTATAAGGATGCTTGTGATACTTGTGATTACATTGGGTCTACCCAGATAATCTAGGATAATCTCCCTATCTCAAGATCTCTCATTTGATCACATCTGTAGAGTCCCTTTTGTCATGTAAGGTAACACATTCACAGGCCCTGGGATGAGGATATGGACATCTTTGCGGGAGCGGGGGGAAAAAAAAATTCTTCTGCCTATACCTTGGGCTTCCCAGGGTTACCATCTGGCTCCTACAGATAGTTCAGTGCGTCATTAGAGATACTAGGCCTCAGAAGCCCAGGGCACTAATCTCGGTCTCTGGAGGGAGCCAGGCCAGGAGGTTTGTGGATATGCCACTAAAATAGATAATTACTCCTGGCCCAAGATATCACATAGGAGCTTACATCAGACCCTGGAACTTCAAGAAGGCTATCTAGTCCCAAGGCCACCCTAGAGACCCACTTTGCCCTAAGCATGTCTGATCTGTATATCAGTCAGAATAGTCTAGGTTATGTTGTGATAACAAACAACCCCAAACCTTGTAACAACCAAGGTTTATTGGGTAATGCTACACATCCATCCTGGGTTAGCAGGGCTCTCAGACCTCTGTTCTGAGACCCAGGCTGAGGGAGCAAAGCAACCGCCATTTCAAACGTTGCCAGTTTTCATGGCAGAAGGACAGAGAGAGATCATGGTGAGGATAGGGTGTCTTGCCCGGCAATTAAATACTTGGTTAAATTAAAAAATAAAAAGTGACATATATTACTTTTGCTCAGAATTCATTGGTTAAAGCCAGTCAAATGGTCACACTCAAACACAATGGGATCAATAAAGTGACCTTGCCATGTGTCCAGAAGGCAGAGAACCAAAAACATTTGGTGAGTAGCATTAATGACTACTACATTTAGTGTTTTCTACTGGTTCCTGATATGAATGAGGCTGTGCTCCTGGGAAGGCCACTTTTGTGAATCTGAGGAATGATCTGAATTGATCCAAAAGATGATGTCAAGTAAAAGCAAATGTCAGCCCCATGTCATCACCATAGTAACTCATAGCAGGCCTGGTTCGTGCTGAGCTTTCCTCTGCAAAGAAAGCCCCAGGGTGTGGTAAGGATCTGATGTGCTTTTGAGCTCCTGCAGACCTGGGTATGAAGCTCTGAAAACCAGTCCTTTCACTTTGCAAGGTCTATCCCAGTGCAGCTCAGAGTTTGTAAATTTGTTTGGTTTTTATCCAGGTAAGCTATAAAGGGTATTCACATGATCTATGGATACCAAGACACTGGAGTGAAACTGGCAGGGCCATGAGATTGATGCCAGGTACATTTGATTATTAACAGGATATAAAAACATGAGCATAAGATGAGCAACAATACTAACCTCTCCTGTGTCCTTCCCACCTCAAACTCCACAGGTAAGACTCAAAGCATCTTATAGGTGAGAGGGTCCACTCTCACTCATTCTGCCCTCGTTGTGGGTGTTCAGCATATACAACCTCCTGGACTGGGGCCAGTTTGCACCAAGTGGTTTATGAGGCCTATTGAACAAGAGTCCAGCTCACAAATTTGGAACGAATGGATTTTAACCAAAATCTCTTTACATTTTGGTGAGAAGCCAGAACACTTACTGGGCCAGAGAGGAACTTGAAATGGTAGGTGAAAGGCTCAAACAGAGATGGTTAATTCCTCTTCCCATATTCCTTGTAGATGGATACAGGGCCCACCCAACTGGATCCCCAAGCACGAAATTCACTATGGTAGTGAGGATGGATGGTACCCAGTTCTATAACCTCATTGCATTCTGTCTGCTTGGGACCAAGAATAGAGAACCTGCTGTTCTGCCATTGCTTCTCCTCATGCCCCCAGTGAAGTAAGCCTGGTCCCAGCGGGGGCTGGATAGCAGCTACAGCTAGTGGCCAGCAGGATTTCAAACCCATGGCTATAGTCCAGGCCAGTTCACTATAGCTTGCTCCTCAGAGATCTTATTGGTGCAGCTGGATGGCCTGGCCCCGACAAAAGGCCCGGGTTCTGAATGTTAGCTTCTTGGGTGGGTTTCTTGGGAATTTGAGAGCCTTGGGTGGGCTACTGACAGCTTGTGTGGGAAGACTCTTTCTCGGTTTCCCCATCAGGTGTGGACAGGCAAGCCTCTATTGGTGTGATCTGATGGAAAACCACCCAGCTGCAGCCTATGTCTCCACAGTTGCAAAGAAACCTGGGTAGCAAGACTGTCTGTCCAAAGCACATGTGAGTGGCAGGGGCTCTGAGACTAGAGCCATGGTCAGTGGCCAGGCTGGTAGCATGAGGTAAGCAGCTGGACCTTGGCCTCAGCCGGTGAAGTCCTCTCTACATGGAGGAGTTTACGTTTTCCTCCTCAGACCCAAGACTCAGTACCTTCAAAACTGAGGCAAGATCTTCCTTACCATGTAGCCAACAGACAGGACAGCTCTGCAAGGGTGGGTTCGTGGTCTGAACATCATTTGTGGTGGGCCACACTACACTGAGGCCCAGTTTTGAACTCTGAAACTGGAAAAACTAAGCAAAGGAGATCCCCCCCGACCCTCCGAACCATTGAAACTAATCTATATTTTCTCATTGGTAAATGCAGAATTTATAGATATTGAAGCAGGGCCAATCTCTTTGCTAGCAAATGAATTTTGAAATTTCTTTTAAAAAATGGACGTAGGTGGCCTAAGATAAAGTTTATTTCCTTTTGTGGTATCTACCCCAAGGTCTGGGGGACACTAGCTACAAAGTAGTTTTATATGCTGGCTGTGTAACCTAAAATTTCCAAGGGATGAGGGTAACCTGTTGGTTACCTCTTTATAACAGCATTCTAGCTAATAAATAAAGATAGAATGACAGAATTAGAAATGTCATCATCCTGCAACTCTTAATGAAATAATGGGTCTAGACGATGACACTCAGTGGCTGTTAATAACATAAAAAGAGATTTAAAAAGAAAAGAGAATTATGCCCTCCCTGATAAAGAACACAACAGCACTTATAAAGTATTCTTGTAAAGAAAAAAAAATGAAACTTGAACTGAATGAAGTTCTTCATCTAACTACCAATTTAAGATAATACAAGGGACAGAAGAACATGCTAAACAATACCACAGGGATACAATAAGCAAAATCCAGGCAGTGGGAAACTCAGCAGTTTAAACAGCTCACTTTCTTCAATAAATGAAAGAGCCAGAGCAAGAGCAGGGGCAGTGGGGGCGGGGTGAGGGAGAGAATGAGAAATAGAATTACATGAAAAAATAGAATTACAAGCCACATAAATGAATTATAGTACATGAACCTTATTTAGATACTGACTTTAACAAATGTAAAAATAAATTGAGACATTGGGGAAATTTTAATGCAAGATATTTGGAGACATTAAAAATTATTGTTAGGTGTAATAATGGAATTATTTTTATGTCCAAAAAGAGTCTTTATCATTGGAGATATATGCTAAACTATTTACAGATTAAATGATATTTCAAATTTGCTTCAAAATCATTCTAGTAAAATGAGAGGTGAAGAGAAGTTGGCGAAAGTGAGTGGTCAGGTAATTGAAAAAAATGATTGACCACAAGTTGATAATTGTTGAAGCTGGGTGACAAGCTTCTGAAACATGGAAGATAATTTTACTATTCTATTTTTGTATATGTTTGAAATTTCCCAGGAGATGAAGAAAGAGGAGGATGGGATAGGGGGAGAGAATGAATCAGATAGCAATGCAGAGTGTTAAGCAGAGGAGACTGGCAGCTGGGATATAGGGAGGTATGAACTGGTGAGAGGATCATGAGGTCAGACTCCTGAGGTCAGTGTCTGTGACCTTCCATGCTGGCTGGGCGGTACAAGAGGACCCACAAGATTGCAAGCTCCCCTGTCTTCCCCAAGACTTCACCCCAATAGCAATGTGGCTCTGAGTCTCTGTGAATAGTAAGAGCCTGCCATCTGTACTTCCAATTCCAAATGAGAAATTACCAGCATGATTCTCTCACATAGAGAATGTCTGGTTCTTCCTTTGGCCAAGGTCAGAATTCCCAGCACTGTGTTCTCCGAAGCGTAGATCATAAATCCAGAAAGTTTCTCAATAGGACTGAGGGCTGAGGGCAGCTCAGGGCTGCTTGATAAAAATTATTTGAAATGCATAGAACTGAGAGAAGGAAAATCAAAGCTTGAGACTGAACCAGCAATTAGACCAGCTCCTGGAATATATTTAAGTCAAATCAATCCATGAGGGAATTTCAGTCACGGCTCACTTTCTCTCTCTCACAGCCCACTGCTGGAACCCTAAACCTTCAATCAGAGCTCACCAGAAATACAACAACATCTATCTTCTAAAACGCTTTATCACAGTTTTGCAAAGTCCTAGAATACCCCCTACCCCACCCCGGTCTTGCGGATTTATTTACATATTGATTTATTTATTCTTCTCTACATCAGCAGGCCTCTTGAGATTATACTATTTATTTACAAAGACATTAGGGTCATGCAGCTGGACAAAGAAGTCAGGGAGATTGCCATCCTTGGATGTGCTGAGCCACACAGATGAGCCTTGTCAAAAACAAAACTAGGCAGGGAGTGTGAGCAGGCAGCCTCAGGCAGCCTCATCTTGCAACCAAAGGAAGGGTCTTGTGCTGGAGGGAAGTTCAGGAAAAAGGCAATGGGAATGAAGCGGCATGGAAGGTGATAGAAAAAGCAGCAAGGAGTTTGGATATGACTTTGACAGGACCGCATCTGGCTGAAGAGTGGTGTCTCCCTACTCCACCCCAAAGGTCTAGTGTCTCCATCAACAGGGAGCCAGTCTTTTCTGTTTCCAGAGCCTGCACAGGCAGGCCCTTTGGCTCCCTGCAGATTGCTTCCCAGACAGAGAGGGCTCAGTTAAAAGGAGAAAGAAAGAAGAAAGGAAGAAAGAAAAAGGGAGAACACACAAGGAAAGGGCCTGGAAGAAACTGAGATGAGAGAGAGAAATCTGTCCCCTGGCAAAGGCCCCAGGCTGCAAGAAAAAGCCTTCTAGCGCTTTTTATAGATTCCTTTTTTTTTTTTTCCTTGCAAAGCTAACCACCGGAAAACTCCCTTCATTCTGATTAACATTCTTATCACTCTGCATTTCCCCTCTCTTCTCTCTGTCTCCTGAGCACTTTTATTTTTAAGGGAGGGATTAGCTGAGACAGAGATGACATCTTCCCAGTGATCATAAAAGAATTCTGGCTGGCATTGTGTTGGGCAAACCCAGGCTGCTGCAGGAGCCACTACCTCCAGCCAACTGACTGGTCAGGCTCAAGAAGCCAGGAGTGCCTGAAACTTGGCTTTCAATTTCCTTTTCAGGGTGGAGGCTCTGAAACTTCAATGTATAAAAGGAGCTGTTTGTGTTTGCGTGGGATGGGTTTGAAGAGGACGTCAACTCTAGGCTGGGGCAACTTTCTGGGCAGGACATGTGTATTCAAATTGCAGCTTGAACTTCCAACTGAGATTTGGAGTTGGAACCAGAATTTGTCCTCCTCTTAAAGGGCCAGTGCTCATGCAGTACCAGGGGGTCAGACTGATGGACTCAACTGTCTTGGCTGAAGGCTCCGAGACTAAAAGCTTCCCCCAAAAGGCTGCATTCTTGAACCTGCTGCCTCAGAGGTTTAAAGAAAAAGCAGCAAAACAAGCCTTGTCCGGGAAAAGTTCAAGCTAATACATCTTGGCAAACATAATGAAAAACACAGACAGTTGCTTTAAGAGAGGAGCCCAGAAAGAGGTCAAGTTCTGCTGAGAGAGGCAGAGCGGCAATTAGATGGGAGCTTATGTTGCAGCGTGGCGACAGAGGGGTCAAAGAGAGGGTAAGGCATTCTGCATCTGATTTCAGGAAGGGAGCTCCACACCGCAGCCTTGCTGAGCCGAGTTCTGGAGGAGCAAATCTAGAGACGTGGGGGTGGAGGGGCTGAGGTGTCCAGGGCTAGAGAAGCCCTAAGCAGGGCTGGATTTATGAGGGCATGTTAAAGGGTTCAGTGCAGTTGGTGTTGCTTGGCTAGGCAGAGAGTGGATGTTTTATGCAAACGACAGGCCCAGCCGCAGGTACACAGTGTAGTCAGAGGGGATGGAGGGGAGTTACTTACTCTAATTTGAGGTTTTGGAATTGAGTTCTTATTGAAATGCTTAAAATAAAATTTTCAGCCAAAGAGAAAAATAAATGACACCGAATCACATCAGTGGAATATTTTTTTCCGAGGGGAGCATTGGAAAAATCACATTATGAGATATTTCAATTATAAAGGGGAGATTAGCCCCAGATTCATAAATTACGTAACCAAGACCTGCTGAGGCAAAATAGCTATGGTTTATCTTCAATTAAGTATGAACCAACTGGAGAAGGAATCTGAGGAATAGAGGGGGTGAGATCAGAGGTGTGATCTAAGCCATCTGGGCAATGGCCATATTCTCCAGCCTCCCAATTCCTCCCCGGGCTAATGCTAAGACAATTACAGGGGCCAGACCATAAAGAAAAATTCTTCTACGAGCTTTGCTTTGACTCTAGTGTTTAAAATAGATTGCTATTGTGCTTGCTTCTGTAGCATGTATACTAAAATAGGTCGCTATTTACCAATAACATTTTTTTTTTACAAATTGATTGGTTATTAAAGGGAAAGAATTGTACGTATCCCGTCTTTCCACTAGGAGCTATAATCCAGGATAACCAAATAGCCCCAGTAGAATGAGGGAAAGCTGTTTTAGAGAAGAATGCAGGCTAATAAACAAAGAAGGAATGATAGAATTGGAAAATTACCATTTTGCAACCCCTATTGGGATAATTGATTCAAGTAAGGATCATCAGTGAATGTTAAAACAATCTGGCTGAAAGGTTGATAGTGAATTACATATTTACAAGGTACCAATTATCACCCCATAGTTTACTTGCTAGTTCCAAGAGGGAAAACCCTTACTTTGCAATGAAGGGATCAAGTCATCACCACTCTAACCCAGTGATCAATCTCAGCATCGCTAATAGTAGACCAACCTGACATTATATGCCTCCTGGTGTGATGCAGTGCTGAGTACATGGCATCATCTATGAGGTTTTCTAGATAAAAATGTTTAACCTGAATCATATCTAGACTTTAGATTTAGCTTCTATCTTAGGAGAAATGCAGGGGAGACAGGAACATGTTAGGTGTCACCTCAATGAAGCAATTAGGCAAATCCAAAAGATAGAATAGTCTACAGTGTCTTCAATAAGTCAATGTCATAGAAAACAGAAAGGAGTCAGGATGCTAGATTTAAAAAGACTTCAGAGTTAGTTACTGAATGTGATTTTGATACTTTATTTGATCCTAGTGCGATGAGATCAGCTGTAAAGAATATTTTGGAGAGTAACTGAAGAAATCTGAACATGGACTAGGTATTATATGATATTTAGGAATTATTGTCAATTTTGTTGGGGCCAGATGATAGAGGAAATGACTGTTGCTTGTAATAATGATATCATGGTTATGGAGGAAAATGTCCTTACTTTTTAGAGATGCATATAATAATATTTAAGGGTGAAGTGTTATGATATCTATAATTTATTATAAAACATTGAGTGAAAAAAAGAGATAGAAGAAGCGAAGTCAAATAAAATTTTTCGCCGATGACCATAGGGGACAATGAGAAGTAATTCTTCCCTACAAATACTCGTTAAACCCCTGCCACATGCCAGGTTTGCTGTATGCTGGGTATACAGTAGCGAACAAGATGGGCACGTGGGTCCTACTCGCATGAAACAGATTTTAGAGGAAAAGATCATGAAAACTCATTAATAATGATAACAATAACCACCATTATTTAGCATTTACTATGTGCTGATATAGGAATGTTTAAATGCATGATCTTATTTAACCCTCCAATAGCCCTATGAACGGGCATTCTTATGCGTCAGCAATTGAAGCTCAGGAAGGGATGTCCCCAGTCCCAAGTCACAGAGCTGGGGAGTGGCTGAACCCAGACCTAAGTCTTAGATTTGTGTGCTGGTCCCGGCTCCTCCCCGGGTGTGTGGCAGCAGGTCCATGTGGCTCCGTAATGTCTTAGTGTGTGTTAACACTGCCTTTTTTTCCCCCTCTTGTTCCTCCCTCCTCTTTTTTCTTGTAATTGTTGTAAAATGACCTCGATCTTGGCTGTCAACCAAAAAGGAAATGCTGTTTCATTTATATAAAGGATACAAAAAGTGAGATGATAAAAACCCAGTGCCTCTCACCTCTATACGCCTTGAAAGTGCCTAGATTCCTCCATAGTCTCTGCTAGAACCTACATTTTTCAACTTCCTCTGGTTAGACCTGCTTTCTTCTCAACAAACACATTAAGATAAATATAATTTAAGACTAATTATTCTTAATGCTATAGATGGTCTGTTATTTTAATTGCTGGTATTAAGCTAAACTGTTTTCTATATTTAAAAATATGCAGTTTTTGGCCACATTGGTTCAATATGCTTCTAAGGGCTGGAACTGGACCTTCACCTTCACCTGGTTGTCACTTGTCATCAGACATTTATGAAGTATGTATTATGTGCCATGTACTGTGCTGTATTCATAACATGGTTTTCCTGGCACTCCAGGTTCCTGGGGATTGCTTTATAGACAAGGTTTAGGATCCCAGGTCATTTGCAAGTTGGGAAAGGTGTGAACACTAACCATGTATGCCCTTAGGGCTAGCATTCAATGTCCACAGGGAAGTCGAGTTTTATGAGCCTGTCACCACTGCATGATGCATTGCCAAGAACAGACGGCTTTATGGCATTATGGTAACTAGTTCCTGCAACAGAGGCTCCTTCTATCAGGAGCAGCTGTTGGTCCCAGGCTGCTCCACCTGCCTGTGTAGAAAACTCAGTCATTCCCTGGGCGCCTACCAGAAGGCTATGTCACAACCAGAGGGTTATGACGTGAGACCCTGGGGAGACCTCCAGCCAAGGGTCTGGAGACAGACATGTGGTGTCCTCATCCCACTGGACTGGGCATCTGTCTAATGCCACCTTATTTGTGGCTTTTATTCTCTTTTTCCTTTGCCCTTAGGTGTCCTATTGATGTTAGTGGATATCCATACCTGAGAGGGACTTAAGGAGCTCCAGAGGTTAATGGACTTGTTCCTTGTTACCCAGGAAGTCCGAGGCAGAAACAGAAAGGCACAGCTCAGGGCTCCTGCTGCCCATTAGAGTCTGTCTTATTTACAATTGGAGGACTCCAAGTTCCCATGTGCCATTAAAGGAAATACTCAGTGGGGCTGCACAGGCTTTGGCATGTGTGAAATTTCACACCTCAGAGATAGCACTCTGTGTGTGTCCAGGCTGTTTTCTTGCATGTTAGGTTTTTAAAAAGTGTGAGTTATTCTATAACAAGACCTTTATCATAAGTTATTTAATTTCTTTTCTAGAAAAATATTTCTCTATGTTGTTAATCACCTAGTTAGTCATAGAAGCGATTGCTGGGTTTATTTCAAAAAGTACATTTTTTTCCTCTGATTACAAAAGTATTACATGTTTATTGTAAAAAATAAAGGCAGAAAAGCATAGAGAAAAAATGTAAACTGCCTCTAATTCCATCACTCAGATATAACTACTGTTGACTTTTTATGGAATTTGCTTTTAATCTTCTCTATACATTTATTCATATATAATTTAAAACAAAATTGGGATCACATTACTTCCTATAATATATGCAGTTAGAATTCTATCTTATTTATAGAGAACATCATATCATGAGCAAACTAGTGTACTGTCAAGTATTTTCAAAAATGTCATTTTTAGTGGTTGTACAATGTTTCAGCAAGTGAATTAACCATAACCTATTTAGCCAACCTCTGAACATTTATGTTGTGTCCAGTATTTTACTGTCATAAAATATACTTTGTTGAACATCCTCAATATGAACTTTTTTCCTCGACAAGGATTATTTCCTTGGAATACATTTCTAGGGTGCAATTACTGCATCAAAGGGCATGAAAAGTCCTTTATCTTCCAGAAGGCTTGGTTAACTAATCTTTGGTAAAAAGTATGAGTGCCCATTTGGTGACACTTGACCATCTTACAAATATTTTTTTAAAAAACTTTCCCAGTTTAATAGCATAAAATAGTATCTCTGTACAATTTTAAGACTATTTGATTATTGCTGAAACCATGCCTTGTCATATCATAAGTTTCTGGTCAGAAAAAAGAATCCTTGCAAGTATTGGTTCTATTTTATGGTTTGGATTTATTCTGAGGTTTAACTATCCAGAATTTTCCTGTTATAAAAATAAGGAACTTGTTCAACAACGATTACTTAGAGTATTAATTGTGGAGGTTTTCAATGCTGCTAATTATTGCAGACAGGCCTAACTTTATTCAATGACAATTTTCACAGATAGGGGAAATGCCCACAATCTTTTTGCAAAGACTGTTACAGTTTGGTTTTGAAAACATGCTCCTCAAAGACTCCTTTAGTGCCTATTTTGCTTCAGCTGTTTCAAATACAGATTTCCCCCAAGGTTCTGCACTCAGTCCTCTCCTCTTGCCTTAAAATTAAATTTCAGTCAGTAAGATGTATCTACCTGCTGCTTTGTGCTTCACCCAAACAGAAGAAGACATGGTTCTTAGCTTATACAGTTTTACAACTTAGACAGTGTAAATTGTAAATCCTATACCTGGATTAAAATACCTATAATGCCAAGTGTTCTTATGGGGGTATAAACTGCTAGAAAGCTACTGAAGAGAGAGAGTTACAACAACCATGAGATTTGGGGAGGCTTCTTATGCTGGATTTTAGAAGGGAAGGCAGACTTTTTTTTTCCCCCAGAATGATGAAAAAAAAATTCTGGTCTCACATGCTCTTGTAGAACCTTTGCAATTGCCCATCAAGAGGTGAAATCTGTATTCCCTCACCTTGAAACTGTGTGGACTTTATGACTGCTTTGAGGAGTAAAATGTAGCAGAAGTAATGCTGCATGACTTCTGAAGCGAGATCATAAAAAGTGATGTGGCTTCCTCCCAGCTTTCTCTCACTTGAGACAGGAATCTTTGGAGCCACCGCGTGTGAAGTCTGGCTACCCTGAACACCTGAGCC
>NW_006442512.1:3194302-3200877 GCF_000325575.1 Pteropus alecto
GTCCTCATCTATTAGATTCTAGGCTCTACACATGAGAGAGGAGCCTTTAGATTAGTTTAGCCCTAATCCAGTCTATTACAACTACTTGAGACATCCTGAGCAAGAACTACCCAACTAAGCACAGTTAACCACAAGAGTTAACTATAACATGACTTTGTTTTAAGCTACTAAAATTTGAGTTTGTTTAATACCCAACAATAGATCATTGGAGCCCTAGACATAGGAGAAAGAACATACCAGTCTTAGCATTTTTCCCTTTAGGGTTTCTTTTTTTATTTTCAACCGTCCTTTGTATGCCAGTGACTCCTGTAGCTATAACTATAATCCTCCCCTCTCTGAAACTAATGTGCAATATTCCCAACTGCTTATTACGCAGCTCTATCTAGGTGTCCTACCCAAACCACAAACTCAGTATATTACAAAATGAACTCAAATATATTTCCTGAGTTCAATATTTTGTTTACAGCACCATCACAGTCCCATTCACCTAGGGCTGTTCACCTTGGTGTTTTCATTGATTTTGCCCTCTCCCCAAACTTGACATACAGTTCTTTCCTACACCTTGCAATTCTACTTGCATAGTATTTTGTGTCTGTTGTACCATCACCATCACCATGTGTCCATGCCCACCTTCTATGCAAGTTTAGATTCCTCACATGGCCCAGACCAGCCTCCCCAAACTGATCTCCAGTTATCTCCATTCTGTACTGCCACAATAGTTTTATCACAGAGCAACTCTGATTGGGTCATTTTTTTGTTTGTAGCTGGTTTATGCACCCCTCCTTCTATTTCTTACCTATGTATGGGTAAAATAAGAAAAAACAAACAAACAAGAACATAAGATTTCCAATTTGAGCAGATTATGAAATGATACTCAGTTGGAGAGTAAGGAAGGCAGATAAAGTAGAAGGCATTCTATATTTTAGGTCAGTCTCCACTCACCCCCACATTGTATCAGTAAGTATCCTACATTCCAGGGATTCGTCACCTGCCTAGACCATATTCCTCCTAGTCATCCAGTCACTCCTTCTTCCATCTGCATGGCCAGTCAGGGTGGGACTGGAAAGGGGCTCTGTGGAGAGCATGGAACCAGCCTTGAGTGGTGGCTGAAAGCTAGGGACTAGGAAATGATCAGCAATGTGAACCCAAGGTTCTAGCCCAGCCATTGAAATAAGATCAGTGCCAGGGAGACATAGCAGAGAATGAGGCATCAGATCCATAGAAAATACAGCTGGACATGAGGCCAAGCACAGTGTGGTCAGAGAGTAAAATTATAGACACAGAGTAGTCACCTGGGGTGGAACAGGGGATATGTGGAGGTGGGTAGGGAGTCAATGATATTCCATGAAGCAGTGAGGTGGGGTAAGATTCACTGCTTAGGGTGTCAGGTTTGGCTCTCTCCAGGGAATCTTTACATGATCTTTATCCCCTCCTTTTTTTTTTTAAAGTAGAAGCTACAAAGCACCTGATCCTATCCTTATTCTTTCTTGGATCATAGGACTGAGTCACATCAGCAGAGCAGGGCAAGGAGCATCAAACAGGTGGAATGGCAGCAAAATGCCAGGAAGAGAACTGATTAGAGGGATGGCCAAGTGTTGCAACTTCCAAAATTAGTCATCAGTCCCACAGTTCTAATGTCTTTAACAATTTGAAGAAATGGCAAGAAATCTGCCCCCTTTAGTGGAGTAGGTCCTAGAGAGTTCCCATATGGAATGCCACTACAGATTATGAGTGGGTTGTATTATGTGAGTCAGGGAAAACTTGAAAAAGGCCCTCTGTACAGATCATGACAAAGGCTGTTTCTGAAAAATGGGGAAATTGAGGTTGGCAATGGCTACACAGATGGTATTTCAACCATTTAGTATTCATCAACAGCTTTTATTAGCTGAGTCCCTACTGTGTTACATCTTACTCCAGGCTAGGGAAATAATAGAAGAAAAGCAAAGTTCCTAGCCTTGAGGAATTCATTTTATTAGGGGAGACATACCAATAAAAAGTGATTGCAGTACAGTAGGAAAGCACGAGGTAGGCTACCTAATTCTGGCCTGGATATCAATGAAAACTTCCTGGAGAGAATCTTGATAATTTGTCAAAAATAGGAAACCATCTGTGTTCCCCAAACCCAGGCCAGAAAGATCGCAGCACAGAAATTTGGCACAAAAAGTCCATATGGTCTTCTGAATCTCAGGAATTTAGAATGTCTTGACATTTCAGGGAGCAGTTCACCCCAGCATTACAGATCCCCTGGCTATGCCATTGCAGGTCTCTGGCTGAGTGGCTCTCTCTGGGCAATGAGTTCATCCACTGGCAGGTATAGTCATTAAAACCCACAGTAGCTAAGCCCCAGGTTTTGAAGGAAACTGGACTTACAAGCATGTGAGTCAATAAGCATCCACAGCCTCCATCCCCAGAAATCTAAGGGCAGCCACCAGTTGAGGCCAGAAGTAGATTAAGGCAAGCCCTAGTGAAATACCCTATTGCCCACTCTTCACACACCAGCACAGACTCTTTCTAACTTCTAGCAACTCCCTTGTCCAAAGGAAGAACATTTCTAACCTGACAGGTCAGAGTCCTGGATATTCATTGAGCCACATTTTATTGGTGAGCAGGGTTACTGTACTTTAAAGACACCCGCCTGGGGTTCCACTCTCTCTCTTTTCCTTTCTGCCTTGGTCCTGCTTGTATGTGGTGGGCAGCATGTACTAGGCCATGTCTTTCTCTTCTTGAATGTGTGGTTAGTGAGTTAGATTGGGCCTGTTCAGTCTTTGGCACATGTACTTGAATTTGCTCCTCCTAGATTTAGATTCAAGAGAAGGGGAAGTGAGGGATCTTGCTTAAACCTCAGCCATCTGATACAATCATCCTTCATCATCTTCTTCATTTGTGTGTCAGCCACTAACAAGGCTAATAAAAAATGGCATTTGTCATTCTTATCCTGCTACTCTTCCTTATATGGGATCCCAAAGAACAGGTTGATTGGCAGGACAGTATTTTAGCCTTCCTGGGTCCCTGGATGTAATACCATTATAAGATTTATAATTCCTCTGAAACCTTAACCCCAGCCTTTAATGGTCTTCTGTAGAGGGAAAGTAGAGCTTTCTCTTTATGGGCACTTTGGTCTAAAGCGTAAAGCCTTTGGGATCCTCCCAGGAATATAGGTTCAGCTTGAGGAAACAGCCGCGAGCAGACAGATTGGGCAACCGAGAGCCTGAGGTGAAGTTCCAGCCTTGCCCCTAGCTCTCCAGAGGCAGTAGGCTGTGCCAGGTACTAAACCTCTCCTTGAGCATGATGCATTGTGGTATGAATTTGGCAGGATTTTAGCTAGGAGGTCTAGGCCACTGGTCCCAGAGAGGTGGATGTTTGTGGAGAGGGGGATGGAGGGGCAAGAATCATGTAAGTCTTCCTTAGAACAATCTCTGGATCTTATTCCTGGATGAATTCTGGCCAAAAAGATTATGGTAGGCCAAATAATGGTTCCCTAAAGATGTCTATACTTCATCATTAGAACCTGTGAATATGTCAAGTTACTTGGCAAAAGGGAATTTGCAGATAAAAGTAAGGTTATGATTCTTAAAATGGGAAGATCATCCTGGATTATCAATGTAATCACTTAAGTCCGTAAAATAGAAGAAACTTTCCCAACTAAAGAGAGAGAGATGTGGCAGAAGGAAAAGCAAAAAGATAAGGACTTGAACATCTGTTACTGGCTTTAAAATGAAGGGAGCATGAGTCAAGGAACGTGTGTGGCTTCTAAAAACTAAGAATGACCCTTGGCCGACAGTCATCAAGGAAACACAGAAACTACGTGCAACTGGATTCCTCCAATAAGCTGTACAAGCCTGGAAGTGATCCTCCCTGAGCCTGTGGTGAGGAGCACAGCCCCAATGACACCTTGATTTTAGTCTGATGAGACCCATGTCAGACTCCAGACCTCCAAACTAGCAGATAATAAGTGACTGTTGTTTTAAGTCCCCATATTTGTGATAATTTGTCATGACGGTAATAGAAAACAAACGCCATGAGGTATTACTAAGTCAGTCCATGACCTTGATCCTAGAGTATACTTGGCCTCTTACACTTTCTAAAGGACTGGTAAATGGCAGTGCTAAAACACAAACTGTGGTTCTCACAGGACTGCTCTACCAGTCTCTTGGGGCTCTGGTTCAGAACAAAGAACTGTGCCTTTTGCTCACAAACTATTGTCGTGGATGACATCTGGGTCCTCCTGTGGCAGTCCTGGTCCTGTTCACCTGCTGATAGATGACTTTCTGAATGAGGAGACCCCTGAATGAGGCCTTCCAAGCAGAAAAAGTGGTCCATGGGCAGAGATTAGGTACGTCCAGTATGGCCAGGGACATTGTACGCTGTGCCACAGGAGAGCTGTGGAGGCCAAGGGTAGCATCTTGTTTTTAAGGGTGTGGTTCTAGACCCTGAGGACAGAGACATCAGCTGAAAGTCTTCAAGTCCTCCTGGAGACTGGGTCAGGTAAAATCATGTCAACTCTGAGCTGTGGGATTAGCCAAGGACAGGCCTAATCCTTCCAGGAGACAGCACTTGAACCTTAGTGAGCTAGAAGCTGACCTTTCTCAGATAAGATCCTATTAGCCAGGAGGATGTTGGTCCAGCTGGGTTTTTACCTGTGTGTGTCTCAATCAGCTCACTTTCCTTATTAAAGAGGAGCAGATTCATCTGATGGACCATGGGGCATGACTCACCTAACCTCTCACCAAAGAGGCCAGCCTCTCCAACCCAAATTCCCTCAACTTGACCAAGTAATCCAGGTAGCAGGTGCGATGACAATTTAGGAGGGAAATCAGTCTCTATTCCTTCACTAAATCTTTCTGGCAAATGAATAAATTAGGAGGAGAAAATCATGATTAATCTCTAGCCTTTCAAGTCACATCCTAAAAGAAGATCCAAATGGTAATCAAACGAACAGGGAATGGAACCAAGGAGATTTCGCTCATACTGTTTTTAAGCAAATGGTAAACTCTAACAGAATTGCCCTCAATTAAAGATAAGTAAGCAGAAAAAAACTCAGCATGGAACCTATGCAAAAAATCACCTACAAAAAAGACCACGGTAGACAAAAGATGAATGAAGAGGATTCTTCTGAAATTTCACTCTAGGGAACAGAAGAATGACAAAACCTTGGACTGGTGAGGGCATGGAGTTCAGCCCTTTCATGCTCTGCTGGTGATGACATAAATTGGACAAGCATTTCTGGAGTGCACGAGGATGGGAGGAAGAAATGTTTTAAATGAGTGTTCCTTTGACCCAGCAATCCCATATCTTGTAATTTTCTCCAAGACAATCATTGCCAAAGCATACAGCGATCTGAAGGCAAGGATTTCCATCTCAGCTTTGTTTGTAGTAGTGAAAAATGGATACTTTTTCACTACTGACTATAAATATTGAATATTTATTGAAATATTCATCAACAGAATTAAATCATTGGTTAAAGAAATTATGGCACTTTCATATAGATAATATACAAATAATGATATAGATCTTTATTTGATGACATGGAAATTTGCCTATGACACATGTAATTGGTGCAAAAGGAGGATAACAGAACAGCATGATCCCATTTATGTAATATTTAATAAGTGCTATGGAGGGATGTCTGGAAGGAGGTTCACCCTAACAGCTGTATTTTACTTTATTCTTTGTATATTTCAATGTTTATAATGAGCATGGATTTTAAAAGAATAAAGCTCTTTTCAAAATAAAGAACAAATGTGGTAGAAGTCGACTTAACCTACCAGATATGATGAGATCCTTGGTTGACTAGTTGGAAAATGTCAGTTACTGTGGGGAATCGTAAAGAATGACATAGACATGTGTTAAACATTTTATTTTAATTTGCAGCATATAAATGAACACCTGTTCACTGTTTTTGATATAAGGACAAGACATTTTATTTTTTATATGTCATAAAACTACAAGCTGAGTACAGAATTCTTCCAGATTTTTTCCCATAGTATTTGCCTGTATTTAATTTGATATTGATTTTTTAAAACTCACCTTTGTCAAATCAATACTTATTCCCATTACTCCTCTTCCTTGCTTGCTTCTGCATTAAGAACAGAAAAGTTGAAAACTTGCTTTTTCAACCTTATGTTTAACAGGGGTGGGCATGTATCAAAATTCTGGTCAGTGTGGCATCAGCAGACTACTGAGGGTTTCTTGGACTGTTTTAACTTTCAGCTTTGCATCTAGTCGTCCAGTCAGTTACCAACATGTTGTTCTTTTATTCCTGTTCTAGTGTTTTTACTCCTATCCTTATACCACTGGACTTGCCACACCCACTGGGAATTGCTAAGTGTGCTAGATGTAACTGTAGATTCTGTGAAACTCCTTCACGCCACTGCATTAGTTGGAAACTGGCATTGCATCTGCTGGGCACTGCTTTAGCTTGCATGCATGATTGCTGCTACTACTGAAGGGTTCTACCTTTGCCATCCATTGCTGCCACCATCATCAATACCACTGCCAATATCCCAGGCCCCAGGATGTCAAAGCTGTACAGTGGTCTATAGCAAAATGGAGAGAGAGTGCTTCTACCCCTTGAC
>NW_006442512.1:3200894-3270107 GCF_000325575.1 Pteropus alecto
TCCCGGGGTGAGGGCTGCTTATACCCCTCTGTTTCCCTAAGTATTCAGAGAAAGAGATGTTTCCATTTTAATTCACTCTCTCTTGCTGTGACTTGAGCCACAGGCTGAGGCAGGTCTGAGTGATGAGTACCCAGCTATATTTGGAATTTCCTCTCCTCCCTGAAAACCAAGGCTCCATTAATGAGCAACTAGGTATACTTGACTCCTGTGCTGAAAGTTCTGTCCTAGCAGGCTATTCAACCCCTCATCTCTAGACAGGTTGAGATTTTATTGGTAAGTACACTCTCAAGCTGAGTTTTCCTTTGCAGATCTGTTTTGGGGGTGGGAATGAGGGAAGCAGGTAAAAATTCTTAAATCTTTTTACTTTTAAACAAATATTATTTAATAATAAAATTGATAATGCTTTTTATGAAAAGAAATGTAAAATACATGAAGAAAAAAGACAGTGAAGAAAATAAAATTCATCTATAATCTCACTACTTAGAAATAATCACAAATAATGTTTTGAAAGTTTTTATTTCTCCAATGTTTTACATTATTAAGATCACATTGTTTATGTAATTTTATAGGCTGCTTTTTTAATGCCATAAGCATTCTTCCTTGATATTAAAAATTATTTATAAGCAAACTAAAATGGTTAATAATATCCAATATTGTGTGCATTAATTAGGAGTCTTTTGATCGAATGCCACAGAAACCCACTCAAGCAAATATAAAATTTTTTAAAATAAAAAACATTTGTAATGGGTATCGGGACTAGACCTCAGCTGAGTTTATGAACAGAGGTTGGACTAAAGTGTAGGGATGCCAAGAGGCTCCTCCCTCCAACTTACATCTGTCTTTCTCTATACTTCTTCGGTTTCCTCTGTTTTAGTACATCAACTTTTGCAGAAAAAAATAGCCACTGACCACTCCTGACTTTACATGTCCAGGAACTCCAGAGAGAAACTGATCTCTCTCAGCTATAGTGTCAAATTTTGGGAGAGAGGTCCTGATTGGCCCAGTTCTGATAAGGTGCTGAATCCTGGTCCTGTCAACAGTGGGGGTAGGGAGCCAGGGCCATTGGTAGGAACCTGCTGCTTCTATTGAAATATGAACATGAAGGGTGAGTACTAAAGAAGAGAGTGCTCCTAGAATTCTGGGACAGGCAGAGTCTGTTGGACAATCTATGTCAACATTCCACAGTTCACCAAACCATTTCCCTGTCATGTTAAACAGCACATGCAAATAGATACTGAGTTGGGGGTGAGAGTTGATGTATTATCTCACTCCACTCCCCAAGCTCCCAGATCTTGCTTGGCCAAGACACCAGCTTACACTTAGATGATTATTAATGGACCTAACAGAACTCTTCTAGGTTAGCAAATGCTGTTGCTGGACATTGCCAGACCCAGATAGGGGGCATTCTGTGTGCAGCTCTGCCCTCCTTGGAAAAGCTTCAACTTGTCCATAATATGAGAACCCTCTCATTCAGTAGAGTTAATGACTGGTAAGTTTTAACAAAGGAAAGGAAATACATCTTTTCATCATGAATAACCAGTATGCTGCAGGGGGTGATTGTGTCGGAAATAGGACTTAGATTTTTGAAGGAGTTGGATGGTTTTATGATCATTAATGACATTCACCGTTATGCATGTGTGGATTTCATATTTCATGGTATGAGCTGACTCCCTGGAGCGGTCAGGAAGGCATATTTTCTAGGATTACATGAATGAGTAGGTCCATTATCAAAGACTTTTACTTTCTTCTGAAGCATTAATTGTTGGTCACTGATGTGATGAAATGATCAGAAATGAAACAAACAAAGCCCTGTGCTATTCTCAGGCTTGTCCTCAAGATCTCACTGACTTACCAAGACTCTTGGAAGATGCTCTGATTCAGTGGTCCTAGCTCAAGACTAGGAGGAGGTGGGCACTGGAATTGAAGCTGTTGCTTCTATTCTGATTTTCACAAATTGAGAAGAGAATCTCCTGCCCACACGGGAAGGAATCTTTCATAGATCACACCCACACCCCCACCCCCACCACTCGGAACTCCTTTCAGGCTCCAGTAACAAATACTGGCTCATGTATTGATTGATTCCCTTGGCATACGGAAGCTGGCAAATGTGGCTCTCAGGTTCCCTCCTTGACACCCTCCTGTACTGGAAGGCTGGCTTGGCCAGTAAGAAAGTGCCGCTGTTGGGTGTGCCACATCCCAGTATGCACAAAGCCTGATGCTAGGCTTCATGGTGAGACGCAAAACAAGTACAAGGCACAGTTTCTACCCTCAAGGAGCTCAGTTAGTTAAATAAAACCAAAATAATGGCACTGACTGCGTTAGAAATGAAATAAAAGGATGGGGAGACTACTACGCTGGAATAGTCTGAACAGACTTTTGAAAGTACTGGAAACAGATCAGGAGCCTTGAATGGATGATGGGATTTTAAAAATGGAGGGTGGTCCAAGCTGGGGGAGCACTCACAGGCTAAGATGATAAAGCAAGGAGACAAGACCATAGCACACACAGGTCACCATGGAGTGGAGGTATCCTGGCTGAGTGGAAGGGGCTCTCTGGGCCAGCCCAGAATGAGGCTGTCTCCAGAGTTACTCCAGCTCTCAAGGCCCTGAAAGGTTCTTGAGCAAAAGGGCCAGTTGCGCAAAGGCAGAGCTGCCTTAGGAAAATGAATCTATTAATATTACGGTGTAGGGTGAGAGGAGAGAGAGCCTTTGAGAGATAAATTAAGGGGCTGTTGCAACAGCCCAGGTACAAGCTGGGCAAGAAAGGCCTGTGCATGTCCCAGAACTTCAAGACCAGGGTTCCAGGTGAGGAACATGATTTCTGGTTGGGATGAGGGGTAAGAAACTCAACAAGGGACTGAGGGGCTGGCTGGTTATTCAGAAAGCCTGAGCCTGGGAGGATCAGCCTTTGTGAGGAGCCAAGGGAAACCCCAAGATGCCTCCTCAACCCCATGACAGTTCTAAGGAGCTAGAGAAATCTGTGGCTCAGAAGAGAAAGAGATCCTGGGCGTTGGGAGCAACCTTAGGCTGGCAGCAGAGAGATCCTTGCCCTGCTCAGAACCCAGGGACCTTGAGGTAGAATTGATATGACGTCTTTCTGGATCATCCAAGGGGGGCTGGATGACCATCGAACCAGAGTAGTGGCCTTTGAATCTGAGAGGAAAGGGCAAATCCAGGGGCACCTTGAGACTCTCCTCTTCTGGACAGATATTAGGGCAGAACATAGACATGCAGCCTCTCAAAAGGAAATCATTCATTGGACATCGAAGTGGACCCTGCAACAATCTCACGGAAAGGAGCTTGGGGGCAAGCAGGTTATATAGAGCAGAAACAAGCACAGAGAACAGGGGGACTTGCCAAAGATCACAGGTGAATCCTACCACTCATCCCAGGTTAGGAGGACTGACCGGCAACCACCTAGAAAGCAATGAGTTTCCCTGCCCTCTTTCCAGCGCTTACCTACCAGCATGGAGCCTGGAAGGGTGAGCTTGTGTTTGCCAGATCAGACCCCACTCTGCCAAAAAACTCGTCAGTCCCAGTAAGGTAAGCAACTGGCTTCTCTTCCCCAGGTAAACTCCATTTGCTCTGGGCAGGATTTCCCCCTCTCCCTTAGGGGACACCACCTCCTCCTCCCACTTGGCATCCAGCCAGGACTCTAACCTGAGGCAACCAGTATCTGGCCTTCCTGAGCCCACAAGGGTATGAGTTGAACTAAGAAGGCCACAGCTGTGCTGAGAGGGCGGTGACCAGGTCCCTGGCCTATGAGCCCTTTGGAATGTTGTTGTTCTCCTTCAAGGAGCTAAGCCTGGTTCTTGGCACTAAGGTGAACTGTGAATGTCCAGAGATTTCCCTGGGGGTCCAAGTGGCCTGCCCTTAGCTCAGCATTTGGGAGGGAAGGCTCTTAGATACACCCCTTGGATATACAGCTCACAACACTCAAAACTGCTGGGCTGGAACTTGGTATAATCGATGTCTTCATAAATCACAGGTTTTAATAATAAGACCAGGAAATTGGAACTGGCTCTCACCTCTGACTGCACATTGTAATTACCTGGTAAGTTTTTAAAAATTCTGATATCTAGACCCCACCACCAGAGTTTCTGATATCCCTGGTCTAGGATGTGACCTGAGCATCAGGATTTTTCAGACCAATATGCAGCCAAGAATGAGAATCCCTGATACAGAGGGATTGAGAGAAATTCATTTTATGTTGCAGGGAGTCCAAACATGCCCTCTCATCATTCCACTTTTTATAGGTACATACAGGTTCATCTGCTGGTTTTGCTTTACCTTCTGGTAATAGCACAGCAACTCTTTCCATTTCTCTCGACTCTCTCCCGATCCCCCCAGCTTCTGGGGCAGGTAAATGGCCCAGATAGATTCAGCCGGGCTCAATGAGCCAGTGAGCTGCAAACCTGGGGCTTTCTCTGAAGCTATCAGAAAAGAGAAACTCTCTTTTTCTTCCTGGACTAGAAGCTGGTAGCCTGTGGGCCTGGAGTTCCTGGGGCCACCATGAACAGAGGTTGGGCCTGGAAATAAAGCCAACACAGGAAGAGCAGAGATAAAGAAAAGGCACAGCACTAGTGACATCATCGGAGCACCTGGATCCAGCCCTGTTTGAAGACAGATACCCCTGGATTTCACTATTATCGAGCAAATAAATTGCGAGTATTGTTTAACCTAATTTGACTTAAGTTTGTCAGTTACATCTATAAGAACCTAAGAATGTTTCTCAAAACCTTAAACATAAGTTCTGATGGACATAAATTTGTCTTCTTTCCCTTGTGTTAGTTCTGCCTAAATAGGTTAATGATCAGAGCAAGGCGATATTTTGGACTTAAATATCTGGCTCTTTGCTACCTACACAGGTTTGTTGTGAGGATCACATAAGATAAAACTTATGTAACGAGTGGTCCAACAGGGTGTCTTACCAAAATTTTATGGGTTTTTTGTTGTTGTTGTTGGTATATTTTGATTCTTTTGAGAATATCAGTTGCATCTTAGCCTGGGTGAGGGCAGGCTTCACTTCATCTACCCTCTTAGTTATGCAAATTATCAGGCCAGCTCTGGGGAAAAGGTACAGCAGGATTTTTATTTGATGTGGCAAAGCCAGATGATCCCCACCACCACCACCCCCGCCCCAGGATGCAGAACTTTCTGAGGCAAGAAAATCAATTTGCAGAAAGCACCCAGAGATTCTTCTAGGAGGAAAGAGCTGATAGTCCAACTTCTCTCTAAAACCGGAGGCTGGTCCCCTGACCAAGCCCAGTGTCAGGGAAGGAAGGGCAAGAAAAACCCTGAAACAAAGGTACCGTGAGAACAGAAAGAGACCAGTAGGCTGGTCTGCATGAGTCATAAAGAAGAAATAGGAGAGAATGGTTCTGGATTTAGGACACAAGTCATGCCAGAGCCTGCTGTATTGACCCCTCCTACTGGAGACCTCCACCTTGAGAAGCAGCTGTGTATGAAGGAACAAGTCACTCCCCACCATGGTAGCAGCCAAACATCTGTAGTAGCAGCAGCAATAGTAGTTATCAGTCATAGCTGATGGTTATTAAAGCACTATGCTAAGCACATTTACATCATTATCTCCTTTAATAATCCCAACAATCCTAGGAACTTGGTACCATTATTATCCCAGTTTACAGTTGACAAAGCTAAGGTAGGAAAAATTAAGCACTTTGTCCAAGGGAGTCTGACTCCAGACCCCACTCCCACTACCCCTTGGCCATTGCTCTGCAGACAACTGACAAAGTGCTTCTTGCCCTCTACCTAGGACTTCCTAGGTAGGCAGGCAGTCTCACTGGGACAAATCCTCACCCCAGCAAGGCTAGGGAGAGAAATAGGCAGCACTATGACTCTGAGGGTCTTGGCCATTTTGGGGTGGAACAATAATACTGGAGAAGTAGAATCACCTATGTACCAAAGAGCCTGGCCTATTCCATGATAGAAGCCAGAGAGGACCAGTCATTCTGCTTGGAAACAGGTCTATTGCCCTAGGCAGTTTCTCCACACCAGCTAGAGCTCCTCTCCTGCCAGGACAACACAGTAGATCATGGCAAAGACCGAGTCTTTTCTGCCTGCATCCCTTCTTCCTTTCTTCCTCTTGGTAACCATAAGGCCCTATCAAGTGTTAGCAGGGCATGTGGCTGCCCAGCTAGTCACTACATCTCCCAGCTTCCCTTGCAGCTAAGTATAATCACATGGTTAAGTGTTTGATCAATGAGATGTGAGCAGAAATGACATGTGCCACTTTTGGTTCTTAGCTTTAAAGAATTGGGTTTCTCTTTCTCAATGCCTTCTAGTTCCCATTTTGGATGGAAAAGAGTGACAAGTGAGTCAGATGCCTCAGGCCTAGACATAGAAGCCACATATTCAGGTTGTACCTCATCAACCCTGTATTGCTGGCATCTAGACTTTTATGTATAAGAGAAATAAGCATCTGAAACTTCAATCTTATTTAAGTCACCATATTTTTTTTATCTGTTTGTCTACATTCTAACTAATATAAAGCTCAAACTGACTGGAAATTCCAACCCCCCAAGAAAAATGAACCCCAAACACTTATAGCACATGGAAATCCCTAGACAAAAAAGATTTTGTTAGGGGTGGGGGTCCTGAGAGAGGTGCACTGGGCTTCCTGATAATACAAGCCTGTGTTTGGCCACTAACTAACTGTAGGGAGAGTTATTAGGATAGACTAGGTTATGCTGTGTTGATAAGCAACACCAAACGCCCTGTGGCTTATTTCTTATTCATGCAAATCTACCATGGGTCCAAGCGATTCTTCAGGGCAACCATCCCCCATGTGGTGACCCGGTTACCTGAGCTTCTTCCACCTTTTGGCCCAGCCATCTTCACACAGGTGTTCTCCAAGGTCACTGCAACAGAGAAAGAGAGCATCGGAAGTCTCATACCGTCAATTAAATGCTTCAGTCTAGAAGAGACACATGTCGCTTCCATCTACAACCAGTGAATTATTGGTCATATGATTCTAACTGCTGGGGGCAGAGAAGCATCATTCTCCTGATGCCAAGAGAAGAGCTCCACTGGGTGTGGGTGAGTATTGGAAGTCTCTCCCACAGTGGCCTCTCCAATTACTCAGCACAGAGTCTCAGTGCTCAATAAATAGGGCAAAGTGGAGAAGATGAGGCAAAAAGCCCAGAGCAGAGAGGAGGAGAGAAGAAAGAGGAAAAAAGCATGGAGAAAATGCACAGAAAGAATTTAGATCCAGAACCCAAAGCAAGAAGGCCCCAGGGCCAGCCAATGGTGTGCTAAAACCTGCGTGTACTTGCTCATGAGAGTCAATTGCTGGATTTTCAGGAATTTTGCAAGCCACAATTAAATGTAGTAACTATTAAAAATTAAAGTATATAAGCTTACAATTAAATAAGTTATATCAATGATAAAAGTAATAAATACTCAAAATACAAAATACACCTAATTCTCTGACTACATTTTATGATTATCTATGTTCTTGGGGTTTTTCCCATCTGTGATAGCACAGTGTGCTACAAAATATCTCTTCTCAGCTCTGTCCAGATGCATGATTTGGTAGCTGGTGGGAGTATTTACTCAGTGGAAACCAGCAAATGCTACAAACCAGGGCTTTGAGAGCTGGTTGTTAAACATTTATCAGCCTGGGTCTGGCCTTCCTGTTCCAGTACATGTAAACTGGGAGTTTCAGTAAAGCCAGTGAGTCTGCTCTAACCTCCCAGAGCAGTGCTGGAGCACAAAATTTCCATTTGTCACCAGCGACTGGTTGAGAGCAAGGACTTAAGGGAGCACTGATAGGTGAGCATTTCCATTTGGAGTTCCTATGGGAATGGGCTGCAGGGTCAGCAACTCTAAATCATAGCATTTTGCGAATATAGACATTCCCTTCCATGACTGCAAAGCGTGGCCCTCACTCAGAAGCCTAAACCATTGTTCGGTTCCCAAGAACCAAAGGCTGGTGCTGAATAGTAATAATCACCTGCCAGGAGCCTATTGACCAAGAGGACTGCCTGCTGCCTGTAACTCCTGGTAACAGGGAGCCCCTCTGAGAGTCATGCTTGCATTGGCTCCACAAAGAGGTGGTGCCTCTTTCTCTCTAAGCCTTTTTACTGGGTCTCTAAGACAGTAGCTGCCAGAACTGAGCCAAGGCCGGCAACTTGAACCACAAGAGGCCTGAGATAATTTGGCCAACTCAGAATCTAGCTGCAAGTGTATGGGGCTTGTTTTTATAGCTGCTGTAAAAATTCTCCTTACACTTGCTATTTACTTTTCCCTGAAGCCCCAGCCCTCTTTCCTCTTCCTCTGTACCCAGCTCAGCCATTACTGGCCACTTACCCTCCAGTGTTCAGGCCCCTTTGAAAATACTATTAGATGTCTAGATGGTTTATGGATCTCTAGGCTTCTGGCTCCACGCACTGCATTACTCCAAAAGCTGGACCATCAGATGCAATTGCAAAGGGGAAAGTTAGTGGGGAGTGGGGAGGGGCTCACTTTTTAATGCATGAATGTATTTCACCAAATGGATAGAAATGCTATGCTGGCAATTTTTACTTCTTTATAGGTTTTTGATTTTTTAAAATCAATTAGCATGTTTTTACTAGCATGTTTAACTCACATAGCCTCAAGATTCCTGTCATTTGGAATCACCACTCTTCTAGCGGCCAACTAAACATGCTCAAGCCTCCATTGCTTGTACCATGGAAGATTTACTGCCCTTCCCAGGACTTATGAGGAATCCCAAGAGATTTAAAATTCAAATTCTTGATCTCTCCTAATTCCTGACCTCCTCTTGTCACCTGTCATTGAGTTACCATATTATATCCTCTTTTATTTTCTAAGTTCCACTAACAGAAGGTTTTACATGTAACAGACTTTTTCTAAAGGTCTAGAGATAACTAAGGGGTCTACAGGACAGTACAAGGTAGGAAGCAACCTACAGCAGAGTTTTAGAACTCCGGGATCTTACAAACCTGGACCATACCCACCACATCTCAGTGGCGGGCCTTTTCCTTGGGCTCTGGCATCTGCCATTCCTTGGGCCTGCTCACTCTCTTATTACCTCCTTTCTAGATCTTTCCTCCCATTCCAGAGCCTTGGAGACTTTCTCTGCCTGGTTGCCCGGACAAAACAGTAATCTAGCCCTCCTTTGTTTCAATTTTCTTCTATTTAGACTATCCTGTTGAGAGCGAGAGAGGCCGATGAGGAATACACTGATCAGCAGAGCCGTCCACCACGGCCAGCCGGCCATCCTGAGCTGACATTCCTAGCAACCCAGAGAACAGGGAGAAGTTTTGAAATGCTCAGTTTTTAAAAATTCACCTAAGAAGAAACTGAAAACTTCCTTGCTGTGAAAAATTCAAACTGCACAGACCAACCACACTTTCCCACTGCCTCCCCGAATTTTCTTCCTCCTGGGAGGCGACACTGTTAGTTCCAGGCGTTGCCTTCCAGGACCTTTTCTATGTGTTTACATACATATGGAATTATATGTAGTTTTGATTTGTGTGCAAAATGTATTTATAAATTAATTACATATGTGTTGTTCTACAGTTGCTTTCTCATTAATAACAACTCTTCTTTTGTATGTTTCCAGGCCAGCATCATTTGGAAACAGCAAAGTCTAGTTAGGAAACCACTTACATACCCATCGGTAGGGAGATGGTAAATTGTGCTTCATGAGTGCTTGGAACCTCTGCAAAAGGGAGTCACCCCACAGTCAGCTGGTAGCTCTGAGGGAGGAAGGTAGGAACGGGTGGCAGAACCCCCTACCCCATACTGGGTTTCTTGCGCTGAGCCTCAGCGTCCTCAGACTCAGACCTGGCCCCTCCAGCTTGGCTCTGGCATAAAGTACAGCCTCACTGACGTTGAAAACAAGCCTAAGAGCCCTTTGGATTAAAGAGTTTCGCTGTTGTTCTCTCTGGAGACCCAGATCTGGGACTGAAACTCCTAGCATGGGCAAACGCTCCTGATCCCTGGTCAGCATTGCTGACTTCCTCTGGGATTAGCGACTCCTGAGGCAGGGTTTTCCCCTACCCTGACTGCACAGTTTCTCTTCATGGTCAGGACCTGTGGGATCAAGTTTGTGGGATCGAGCCATCCAGGGTCCCTCAGGTCAGCCCAGCCCCAGAATGATGACTTCGGTATGTTTGTTCAGGGCCCTTGGAGCTCTAACCTGAACTGACTGATATAAATCCCAGTGGGACGCTGGGCAGGAAGCAGGAGCAGAAGCCCAGTGTGTGGCCAGCCAGGCTGGGAGGCCTGATTTTGTTGAGTGTGGAAGGCCTAGGACTTCTTCCTGAGACAGGGAGGACAATCCAGCCTTTTCCCTCTGGGAAACACCAGGTGAGCATGCCCATAGACAACAGCTCCAGAGTGGTAGGTGGGGGACAGGCTTCCCAGAGCAGGTCAAATTTGATGGTGCATTCACCATGCCTGAGTAATTGTCAAGTAGAGCCAAGGTGATTGTTGAGACATTTAAGTCTGAAGATGGCTGAAGATAAACAGGAGTGATCCAGCTTCCCCGGGAAGCTGCCTTCATACCCTTCCCCCTCGCTGCCCCTGCCCTGCTGGGCCCTCACTTCATCTGCATTTAGTGCACTGGATTATGGCTGTCCGTGTGGACAATTTTCGAGGTCGAGACTTCCTCCCTCACTAGACTGCAGTGATAAGCGGGTAGAGAACTGTGGTTCAGCACCAAGGCCATGATGGTCAGCTTTGCTGCTCTTTCTACAAGGACTGCATGAGATGGGCCGAAAGGACCCACTGACTGCCAAGGTCAGTGGACTTCATGCACAGCATAGGAATGGCGACAAAACAGGGTGTTGGCTAACCTACAGGGTGTCAGTGGCATCAGAGTCTGCAGCCAAGGAAAGAGGGGAGTTGCAGTTCCTCTCCATCCCACTGTGGGAGGAGGGATGTGGAATGAAAACATGCCTCCTTGCCTTCCTGGCCACAGACCCAGACACTTGACCACTCTTGTTTTATGCCCAATGCATGACCCCTTGAAACTGGCTCTGTGTTACCTTGAGGTTATATACATGTCACCAGGAGGTCCCAAGCCCCAAAAGCACATTCTCAGACCTTTTTTGATCACCCTAAATAACACTTAGCTCACTTCCTAGCTAATCTAGGTTATACTAACCTATTTCTTTAATTTCCTATTACTTAGAACCACTTGAAATGATTGATTGATATGTTCAATGGATGTGTCCCTAACTATGAGACAAACCCCATGGGGATAGGGACTCTGCCTGTCTTATTTCCTCTTGTTACCCAGAGCCCAGCACATACTTTGTGGGTGAGAAAGTGAGGAGTGGAGGAGTGCGAGTGACCAATTAACGTCCACTCCCGTACCCAAGTACAGGAGTCAACCCTCCCCACTGAGTTCTGGTCGGATCTGGGACACGACCTCTCACCAAGGCCCTTTTTAAAAGTAATATTGAGTCATGTGCTAGAGCTACAAGTATACACACTAACTCAAAGGGAGAGGGAAAGTTGGGGAAACGAAGATAGGCTATTATAATGAATCATCAGAACTCATGTTGTTTTTCACACACCCACAACACACACACACATATGTTGAAAACCAGCATTCACAGTGGTCTTGTTCTCCCCTTAACTGGCCTCAGCATTGGTGATATCAGCCTCAGCCTTGACTGGAAGCAGAAGCCCAGGTGGGCCTGGCCCAGCTGATGAGTTCTTCAATTCAGGAGAGGGGTAGACTGGGGAATCTAGGGAATTTCCTGCAGACTCCTAGGAATTTTTTTTTTTTTTTTTAATAAAAACAGTCACAAAAACTAAAGAAGAAATTCACTGTCTTTTCCTTCGTCAAGTCCCCACCTTCTGAGGTCACTCCTGCCACATTGTAAGGTGTCCGGCAGGGGCAGCCCGGAAGACACAGGAAGGCACGTGCCCTCTGCTAACAGACGGGAGTTGCAGTTCCTCTCCTTCTCCTTCTCTGATTTTACCAGGCCTTCCTTTCCAGGGACAGTCCCCTCCAGGGGCTCTTGGGGAGGGGGAGATGTTCTATAAAAAGCAAGATTGTGTTTCTGTTTCTAATTGAAGGCTGGCATTCAACCCAAAGGAAAGAGATATTAATCACTGCAAATGGATGCAGATTGCCCCTCTGAGCTTTGTAAATTCCACACCACCTCTTGTTTCACTGCTGTGGGCCTCAGTTTACGGCATGCACTGCCAGAAAGGAAAACCTTTCATCAGTGGAGAAGCGGGACCTGGCTGCTGCTGTATTTGGGCTACAGAACTGAAGTGAAAAGTGTTATTTTAGGGTGTCGCCAAGAGTGAGAGCTATGATTTGTGCAGCAAACTCAATTACACTCACCTTTTTATTTTTTGAAAATAAAAAATAACAGTTTAGGCCATGTTCCATCCTGTTAGTGTTTTATTTATTTATTTATTTGGGTCAGGAGAGGTAATTTAAGTTAGATTCATATAGTGGACTTTGAGTTATAGGAAGAAGAAAAATAAACTTTTTGTGACTGGGGGATTTTGTGTGCAAACATACTCATAGAGAGATGCACACACAGTTGCACACGCACAACACACATAACTAACTACAAGTCACATAGAGACACATAACTAGTCATTTAGGATGAAAATTCACTCTGTAAGCTAAATGAGAAAGTTATTAAAAATAAGAGAAATAGAAGCAATTTAAATATAAACTTTCAAGTATTTTCCCACAAGATAAAATCAAAGTATAACAAAGTGGTACTATATATGGCTAGAATATCTGGAAACTTCACTTTTTACTCAACAGTTTGTTTATGAGGACCTACTGTGTGCCAGGTCCTATGTAGGCACTGTTTCTACTGAGAGGTGAAAATTATGGATCCAAAATGACTTAGCTTAAATCTTGTCCTAGGACAGGACAAGAAAATGCATTGGATATTACACAAGAGATTGACAGGAGGAGGAAAACGAACTCAGGAAAAACTCCTCAGGAGAATGATCAGAAATTGCGTAGAGCTGGAGAGAAAAACAGATGCCAATAAGGTATCATCAACTGATGAGAAAAAATTAAAATATTAAAAAACAAACATTTGTTGAATGAATGAATAAATGAATGAATACACAAAGCCACACCCTACGTGGTAGACTGGGGCACCCATCTAATGATTTGGCCTGCTGGGATAGGCCATTTTTTGAGACAAAGGCAGGGCCATCAGCTCACAAATAACATGAATTCTCGGAAAGATCCCATGCAGATTTGTGACTCCAGGACATTTCTCTAACTACTCGTAAATGTGTTCTTTCCAGCCATTAAAAGAAATGTAGAAAATTGGCGGTTAGGGGCTGAAGTATAGAAAGCTGAGCTTAGAAATCTTTTGGATGGAGCAATCTCATTTATAAACAAAATGTCACAGGCTAGCAACTATATGCCATATCATGTATGCACAAGAGAAATAATATTCCTGAAAAGCAAAGCTGTGGACAAAGTCTGAGTTGTAGGAATTCATTTCTTGCATCTAATAAATGCTTTAGACTTAAGTTATGTAGACAGTCTCCTCTGATCTAAAAACTTAGCTTGTCGCCATCTAAAAGAAATAGGCTGACCTTTCGAGTTTATTATCTGGTCCTTTCTCTTCTGTGCTTTATGCTCATAGTCAATTGGCAAAACATGGATACTATGTTAGTTTCCTATAGTTGCTCAAACAAATTACCACAAACGTAGTGGCTTAAAACAACAGTCTGGAGGTGAAAAGTCCAAAACAGTCTGGAGATGAGAAGTCCAAAACCGAGGTGTCAGCAGGAGCACACTCCCTCTGGAGGCTCTAGGAGAGAAACCATTCCCTGCCTCTTCTAGTTTCTGGTAGCTGCCCAGCAATCCTTGGTGTTCCTGGCCTTGCAGCCATAATACTCCAATATCTGCCTCTGTCTTCACAGCACCCCCTCTTTATCTGTCTCTCTCCTCTGGGTATATGTGATAAGGACACTTATCATTGGATCTGGGGCCTACCCAGATAGTCCAGGATGATCTCCTCATCTCAAGATCCTTCATAACATCTGCAAAGGCCTTTTTCCCAAATAAGGTCATATTCACAGGTTCTGGGGATTAAAACATGGACATATCTGGGGACCACCTTACACCATCGCAGAATTGTCTATGGTGCTGGTAAACCTTTCAAAGAAGCTGACTTTGAGGGGAGTCTGTAAGAAACTGGAAGGAATACAATGCAGCAAAAGTCCTCTGGAGATGGAAGGAGGACGTTGGTTCCAAACTGGAGCACGAGGCAGGGCCACACTTTAAAGTGCATTCTGGCATTTCTCTCAGGCTTCCTCCATCACTCTTTTAACACTTCAAGTGTCTGTGTGCTAAAAATCAGAACTATCTCAGCTAAATTGAAACGCATAGTTAGTTGAAACCATTTCAACTCTGCCTGTGCAAAACTTCCTCCCTCCCTCCCCCACTCCCATTCCCCTGAGGAAAGGATCTAGCAGCTCATGTGTTTTTTAAGTGTCGGAAGCTTCCTTTTTCTCAAGAACAGGTGTGTAGTTGGCAGTGAGCAAAGACACTTCGTACAGCATTAGGCATTGTACACTAAAGAGAAACTGATGGGAGAAGAATTAATTACAGTTTAACAATAATAATAAAAAGCAAAACAAGAGATTTAAATAAAATAGCTAAGGGAACAAATAGGCTTCCCAGAAGAATGGTGTCTATTCACCGTGGAAAATTTATATGTAGAATAAATGCTGGGAATTGGAACACAGAAGAGGCAATCAAAGGCCTGAGGAGGCTCCGGCAAGCTGGGGCTGCTTTTCATTGAATTGTCTCATTAGCTGGCTGGAGGTATAAATAAATTCCTCCAGTGTCTTTGTTGTCTGACAAGATGGAAAGCAGAATGAGTCTTGATGGGCCAGGGGTGGGGGTTTGGGGAGAGGGTGGGTGACCCTGACGGCCCCTGGGACCAAGGAAAGGGCTGGGAAAAGAAGAGTCAGCGATGGAGGTGTCTGTTTCCTTTCATGGCAGAGGCAATCGGCTTGTGGGCTGCACTGAGGGCCAGGGAGGGGCTGGGGTTCCCAGAACCCAGAGGCTTTGTTCTGAGGCCAGACGCATGGCTTTATTATTGCAAACCCCAGTTTATATCACCACAGCTTATACTGGGAGCAACACTCTAGAGCCACAAAGACTTCCACAGGGTGCACTCAGCCACCAGCTTCACTACAGTGCCCTAGATCGTTTGCAAGGCGTTTTACATGAAACTTGTTACAATGGATAGAAGCACCAACGTTTGTGAATAATTAATATTTTTTAAAAAAAGAGGATTCTGGGAAGCTCTGAGAAGCAGTTGTGGTGACATAGTTGTTTTTTAAATAACAGCTTTATTGAGCTATAATTCACATACTATACTATATGATTCAATGGTATATCCACAGAGTTGTGCAACCATGACCACAATCAATTTAGAACACTTTCATACCCCAAAATGAAACCCTGTACTCATTAGCAGTTACCCTCCATTTCTCCTCACACTCCCTAGTCCTAGGCAACCACTAATATACTTTCTGTCTCTAGAGATTTGTCTACTTATATAAATGGAATCATACAATATCTGTCCTTTTGAGTTTGGGTTATTAAACTTAGCATAATGTCTTCAAGGTTCATCCATGTTGTAGCATGTATCGGAATTTCCTTCATTTTTAAGGCTAAATAATATTCCATTGTATGGATATACCACATTTTGTTGACCCATTCATCTGTTGATGGACATTTGGGCTGTTTCCACCTTTTGGCTATTGTAACTAATGCTACTATAAACATTCGTGTACAAGTTTTTGTGTAGACATATGTTTTCATTTCTCTTGGGTATAACCAGGAGTGGAATCGCTAGGTCATATGATGACTCTAGGTTTAACATTTTGAGGAACTGATAGATTGTTTTCCGAAGTGTCAGTAGAATAATTTTTGAACTTCTCAATTTACTCTATAAAAATAGACAAAACAGTGAGGGTACCAAAAGGAAAAGCTAACAAATGTCAATAACAATGTTTCTAAAAGTGAACTCTCCAAATCAGAAGTATCTGTATCACCTGAGAACTTGTTGAAAAAGCAAACCTCAGGGCTTACACTAGACTTCTGAATCTGTATGCGTTTGGTTTTGTTGTTGTTACGGTTTTTGTTTGTGTGTTTGTTTGTTTGTTTGTTATACACCTACAGCACCCGGTCTTCCTAGATGACCTCCCATCCAAGTACTAACCAGGCCCGACCCTGCTTAGCTTCTGAGATCAGATGGGATCAGGCATGTTTAGGGTACTAAGGCTGTAGACTGAATCTGTGTGTGGCCATTGTGGTGATGGTGATTCTAAAGTCTGAGAACCGTTGATCTACAATGAAACTAGGTGACTATAACAAGCTCTAAAGTGTGAGCAGGTGGGTACAAACTACTTACAGCTTCAAGACTGTGTGATTTTGACAATTATGTGGGAGTAACAGGGGAAAGGAAATGGGCTCCAGTAGCCCTGAGAACCAGAGAACCCACAAATGGCCTTGGGAATCTTGGTGGCCCAATCTGAGAACATCACCCAAAAGCCGGAGGAAGTTTCATAGACTCCAATTTGCACATGAATGAAAGGGGATCCCAAGAGATGGAAGGTGCTGAAACACTCTGGGCTTTCTAAACATTTTAAACGAACAAACCAAACTTTGTTCTAGGATCATGTTCTGTGCAGAAAATATCTGCTGGGATCAGAACTTCAACTGAGAGTCGCGGGGGATAGTGGGAGAGAAAGAGAGTGGAGGGAATTTGGATAAAAGTGAGAGAGAAAAGCAGTGGTGATACAGCTAAGAAAACATCTGGAGATATCTATCTACCTAGATAGATAGATAGATAGATAGATAGATAGATCGATCGATCGATCTCTCTCTCTCTCTCTCTCTCTCTCTCTCTCTTATATATATTTTTTCATTTTCTGAAAATAGTAAAAGGAAAACCCCCAGAGTAGTGTTTTAGGAAAGTTATCCTAGCTTACTTTTTCCTCCTAAAAGTACAAAAAAAATCTCTCATTAAAATGAACAACAGGAAATGATCATGAGCAAATCCCACACAAAGTCACTCTAAGAGAAAATAAGTTACAGAATACTGTCTCTAGAGATAACGAAGGCATGCTAGAAAGACATGCCCATAAAATAGATACAATATGTAATCTAATATATTAAATGAACTAAAATAAAGAAAAATGATGTTATAACAGAACAACCCTAACAGGATTATATTCTAATAAGCTTAGAAAAACTTAGAATGAGGTAACTGAGAAAAGGAAGATTTAAAAAGAGAAGTGACAGAACTCAGAAAAAAATAAGAAATAAAAAAATCATAATTTTATAAGTGAAGATTAAACCAAGAGGGACATGTTTCAACTATCTACTGCTACATAATGAATTAAGCCAAAATTTAGTGGACTAAAACAACAATTGTACCAGGCTCATGGATTCTGGCCTTAGCTGAGATGACTTGAATGGCTGTGGGCTGAGACAGCTGGGAGTAGAAGGTCTACTTCCAAGATGGCTTCTTCAATTATGTATCTGGCACTTGCCCTGGATGGCTGGAAGGCAGGTTCAGCTAGGTCTGGTGACTGGAATGATGACAGGTGGCCTATCCAGCATAGCATTCTCAGGGTAGTCGAGCTTTATACATAATGGCTCAAGTTTCTGAGAGTGAGTGTTCCAAAGACCAAGGCATACCGACTTGGCTTTTTCTGACCTAGCCGTGGAAGTTGTGTAACATCACTTTCACTGTGCTCTGTTAGTAAGATCTATCACAGGCACATACAAATTTAAAGGGAGGAGACGTCAATTCTATCTCTTGTTAGAAGGTGTGTCAAAGAATTTTTGTCTATTTTCTCAGCTTTATTAAAGTATAATTTACATACAATAAAATTTAGCCATTATAACTGTGCAGTTTGATGACTTGGGGTGATTAGATACAGTCTTATAACTACCAGCAGTCTAGATATAGAACAATTCCCTCACCTTCAAGTGTTTTTATATGCCTTTCTGTAGCCATGTTTTAAAACCACCACAGAGCCTGAATATGAATGGACTCCGATTTCAAAGGATAAATAACTTTTAAACAAAAAAGAAATGGAGAAAGCGAAAAATGATTTAAGAGAAAATGGTGCGCTCTCTCTCTCTCCCCTGCCTCCACACACACACACAAAGATACACATATATACATACACACGTTAGGCAAAGACAACCCAACACATGTGGAATAGAAATCCTGAAGATGAAAATCAAACAACATACAAAACATACAAAAATGTTTAAATTAAGAAAAATTTCTCAAATAAAACAGACTTTAAGCATCATAGTGAAAGGTATATCTCATATCTAGGAAAAAGCAACCTACAACAGCCAACATTCTAGTAAAACTACTGGACTTCAAAGAAAAAAAATTGCAAAAAAAGACAAAGTCACTTATAAGGGAAAAAAGTCAGATTGCCAGCAGACTTTGAACACAACACTTTATGCCAGATGATAACGAAGCCACATATTTAAACTATCAAGGAAAGAAACTGTGAGATAAGGATTTTATAGCAACCAAACTGACCTTCGAATAAAAAGGCACAGACACACTGTTATGAACATGCAAAAAACTCAGGGAATATTTTCCCATGAGTCTTTCCTGAAGTGTCTATTAGAGAATGAGTTTCAAAAACAACAATAACAAAATGATTAGAGAAGTACCAGCATAAAGACTGGTGGTGAGCATTAAAGATATATTTTCCTGTAGAATTAAGATTAAATAATGGTTCTTAGGAAGAGAAAACAACATGAATGACTTTATGTTCTGACAATGTAAATAGAATACAACTATCAAAAATGAGGAGAGAATGGAGAACATATATAAACAGTTAAACAGACTTGCAAATTGCCCTGTAGGTTTTAACTGAAAGTAAAAGGCTATCACTTTAAATTAGACACTGAGGAGCTGGTGTGGAGGAGGAAGAGGAAGTTACTAGATAATTTTAATATTGCACATGGGAAGAGGGAACCAAAGGACAATATATCCTGAAAAAGAAGAGACTAGGAGTATAAGTTTTAGAATTAGTATAAAGGTAACCATTGGAACAAACATACAAACTTACCTAAATTCAAAAAACATACCCCCCAATACAAAAGAGATCAAATAAAATAAGCCATAATATAGACAAATCTTATATTTCTAAAAGACATACTTAAAATATGAAACGTGATAAAACTTTTGAGGCCAGCATATCAACAGTGTTGACAGGAATGAGGTGATAGCTTATCATGGTTTTGATTTGCATTTCCCTGATGATGAGCCATGTTGAGCACCTTTTCAAGTACCTGTGGCCATCTGTATGTCCTCTTTGGGAAAATATATATTCAAGTCCTCTGCCCATTTTGTAATCAGACTGTTTGTTTTTTGCTATTGAGTTGTATGAGTTCTTTATATGTTTTATATTAAACCCTTAACAGATATGTAAATATTTTCTCCCGTTCAGTAGGTTGCCTTTTCATTTTGTTGATGATTTCCTTTGCTGTGCAGAAGCTTTTTAGTCTGATATAGTCTCACTCCATTTTTATTTAGGTTTGAAATTTTTTATAATAAAAAGTAAATGTGTTTGCGTGTGTGCGAGCACGTGTGTGTGAGCGTGCGCACATGGGTAAAATAAAATAGAGTGGATTAAAGTTCTCCATAATAGTATTCAATCTGTTTTCTTGGGTGAAAAAAAGTGTTCCCAAGATTATGCATGACATACAGCTACACCATGCATGTGAACGCCATCTGTTGCATGTAAGATATCTCTGCTCTTTTGCCATCTGATTTTTTCCCCACAACACGATATATTGTGGACGCGTTTTCATTTCCATACGTAGAGAGCTACCTCACAATTTTAACGGCTGCATCACCTTCCATTGTATAGAAGTGTCATAATTGGTTTAATTACACCTCTATTGATTCATATTTGGGCTGTTTCCAAATGCTCATTAATATAAACAAGGATTGTGATAAACGTGCTTCCTCATACAACGCTTCACATTATGTGGTTATTTCCTTAGGATAAGTTCCAAGAAGTGGGACTGCTGGGTGAAAGAGTCATTAAAGATTTTTAAAGCAGACCTTTGAAAAGATGAGGCCCACTGCGCCAGACCTGGCTGAGTGCCTAAGAGTCCTGTGATGGCTGCAGGTCCTAGGTATTTGATCCTGTGGCCACCAAATGCAGAGCTCTCTAATTCTGAACAGAAAAGACTCCTACTCCAGATTCTGACTCAGGAGGTCTGCAGTGGAGTCCAGGAATGTGAATTTTTAAACAAACTTCTGGCTGATTCTGATACATGTGGTCCAAGGTCACATTGGTAAATGAACACTTATCAGTTCTGTCTCCTCATCAGCCTCTCCTGAAAAACCCTGAAAAATATTCAAGCCTAGTGTAATCCTGGGAAATTTCTTTTTCAGCAGATCCGAGATAGGGCTGGTACATGAATATACTGAATATGTAGATGAATGCATGAGATCATATCATAATACATACTGAGATTTCTTTCATGCAGCCTTAAATTTTTTTCCTCGTTCTGTGTTTTCTTGCCTCCTTCCTTTTCCTTTCCTTCCCATCTCCACCTCATCCCCATCCCAGGCAACCTGTGTTAACGACTGTTGTTAAGCTTCTTTGTTAATATGGTTTTCTCCATGCTGATTTAACATATGCAAAAATACTATGCATTACATATGCGTATCAGCCAGAGTTCTCAGCGAGTAGCAGAAACCAATTCTGGCTGATTTAAGCAGAAAGGAAGTCTCTTAAAAAGATACTGAGTAGTTCACAGATTCCATGGGTGGGTTTGAGAAACAGCCGGAAGGCCACACCCCAGATCCTGTGTGTACATATTGCTGCAGCCGGGCACCACGGCACTATCTCGGGGAGGCAAATGCTTTTCCCTCCACAGCAGGATGGCAGCCTTCCAGGGAGGACAGCAGGGTATTAGGTGCCTTTCTTTACCTCCCAGTCACAGTTGGTTATAAATTCGATTATGTTCTGACTTTTGACTTTCTTAACGCTGCTGGTCCCCTCAAAGGTGCTGTGATTGCCCTGGTCCCATTTCTGCTTCTGTCTCTCTCCCTTTCTCATGTTGCGCTGACTCTGTGATCCTCAGACTATTTAAGGCCAGAGTTCTGAGGATGACTGAGAGGGCCATCTTCTACCAACTCTGTGGGCCTCCTGAGATGTGGCACTTGTCTGCTACAGGTTCTGCAAGAGACTGGTGTGCTTTGCAGAGTGCCAGAGGGAACCTGAGCTATAGGTGCTGGGAAGAGCAAGTCTGCTTATCAGGAGCTACCTGATCTAGGAAGAGTTGACAAGGCTTTAAGGTGGCAAAACTCATAGTGCACCCTGGCTCCAAAGTCTCAGCACCTATGGCATTAGCCACATTTTTCTATGGTTACTTCATGCACTGCTTTGAGGCATGTAAGGATGCATAGTTGTCAGAGCTGCATTTTTGTTAGCTGGCTTTTCTTATCCTAGAAGTAACACAGCTCATAGTTACTGACCTGGCCACTGTCAGCCTTTCTGAATCAATACCAGGAGTTCAGAAGTGGACTTAAAAAAGCAAATTTTGGGCACAACAATCAGAAGAGGAAAATCTTGGTAGAAAAAGGCATTTCATTTTGTCTGTGAGACCACTTGGGAGTCGTCTGGGATAATAATTCCTTGCAGGCGATAGGGAGAGGGCATTTCTGTATAAAGAATGTAACAACCACGTCCAAGTTTCTTATATCATGTTCAGGAACACAGAGACATAGCATTAGGTCCTCCAGGAAGCAGACAGTAATAAAGTTAGAAGTGTAAGAGATTATTTACAGGCGTGATGCCTGTAGAGAATAAAGGTGGAGAAGGAGCAAGAGGAGGCAGGAGAAACTTCAGATTGGCATGCGGATCTGACACCCATGAAAGGAGAGGGGACGAGGCTATCAAGAACCTCAGCTTTGAGAAGCTGTCAGTCCAACGGGGAGCTCCAGCACCAAGAGCACCCAAGAGGAATTCCACATGGGGCAGGAAGGGCGGGAATTAGTACCCCTTCCATGCTCAGTCATTGTAGGGGGTGGGGCCGCCCAGGAAGAGCACGAGCTTGGCGCTAACGCTGCGGAGCACCCCGTAGGTGCTACAGCCAGAGGCTGTCAGCGAACTGCTCTCACAGCCAAATCAAGTTCTTTCTTGAAGGGAGATCCAAGTGGCATACCTCCATGGCTGCTATAACAGGTTTTAGCAATGTTTCCATCAACAAATGTTATAATTTTTTAATTAAACCCATACACTATTTCATAATCATTTTAAACATGTAGAAAATATAAAAAGAAGAGGAATTGCTTTTATCTCACTAGAGATTTTCTAATAAATATATCATATTAATTTAAAATAAAATTTTATTTAAAATGTACATAGATCATGCTCTATGTACATTTTAAACATTTTTTGCTGAAAATGTATTATGAACATATTCATATTCCCTTTAATTTACATAAATCTATATATTTTCTAATGGTTGCATAGTGCTCTTTCGTATCTGTTCAAGTGGTTTCCTATGGATAAACACTTTAGATATTTCACATTCTTTGTAACTATAGACATCACTGTGGCGACAATACTGGTACGTGTGTTCTATTCTTAGAGGTCTCCAGGGATTGAAGAGCCTGCCTCTGTGACTTTCTCTGATGCTGCATTGTCTTGATAGTTAAGATATTGTCCTACCCTGGGGCTCCCTCGAAATGTTGCCAAGAATGCAGGAGTTCAAAAAGAAGGACCCCAAGAGAAAAGCAACTCTGCCAGGTGGCTCTGAGGGCCCTTGAGGGACAAAGAGCTGCGTTGGACTTCATGGCTCAGGGAAACCAGATTCCTTTTCCCCTGGTGCATTTCTGCCAGGGATCATGGTCCCATGGAGCTGTTTATTATGTTTTGTTGTCTTGTTTTATGCCCACCTGCTGCTTTCTGAGATTTTGTTCCCCAGTTCCAAAGAGGAGAATTAAGGGAAGAAAATTCTCAGAGATAGAAGGCCATAGGCAGAGTTGCAGCATGGTAAGAGTGGCTTTCCTTAGCCTTCATCTGGGAACAACCTCCATCTAAGTCCAGTGCGAACATTCAATTTCCATGATGATTTGCAGGCAAGCTCCCATGGTGGAGCCCCAAGAATCATAGTTCTGTCCCTCAAATCTTCTCAGGCACCAGGGCAGAAACCTGGCCCAGGCACCAGCAAAGGGGCTGGTGATAGGGTGCACCTGCAGTTGGAGATCTGAAGCCAAAGGGAACTGGAAAGTGAATACAAAACTAGACTCTGCTGTTCTTTGTTTTCTTACAAATAAACTTAATTTCTGTATCAAGTCCCATTCTACTGCTCTTATAATTCTCCTCTCAATGATTTCAGGAGTTTTCCCTTCCCCTTCTCCCTGGGGTTGGAACTAAGTTCTTGGACTTACATAGCATCAGGTGGGAAAGTTCTTACTGGTTCTCAGTCTTTGTTCTATGTCCACCCGACATCTGCTGAGCTGAAAAGTCACCCCTGCTGACCCTGCACAGATGTCCGCCGAGACTTGTACGTTCCCCATCTGCCAGGCAGACCACCATCCATGCTGGTCACTGTATCCTTCTTGCTTTCCTGGGTTTTCTAAGTTTTCTGCTTTAAACATATGCTGCTTTTGAAATTAGAAACAAAAAAGTTATTAAAATATCATCCTTTAAATGTGTCTTTAGTATTGCTGATGTGACTTTTTTGTCTTAAAAGTGTGGTTCTGGGGCGGGAAATGGGCAGGATTTGGAACAAGCTCAGGATGAAGGTTATCAGTTGTAAGCAAAACTAGAATATTTTAATCTGTAATAGGTGCAAAGCAAAGCCTCAAGATGTGTTTATCAACTTGTTGCTACAGAGTCTTGGGAGATGCTCTGGCTCCACAGAGGAGCCCTGGATTTATGTGCAGGAAGGTGTGATCAAAATGTAATTGAGAACAAACAAAGCTACCCTGCCCTGTGGCTTCCTAACCCACCACGCTGAAGCTGGGCTGCATTATAGGGCAATGCATCAAATGGAGGCTGAATCAGAGGAGCATCCTGCCTTCCAGGAGACCCTGACTACAAATATGCAAATATACAAATGTACTCCCTCCTTCCACTCCATCTAAATTGGTTCCTAGTTTGGAGATTATGGTTACTAGAGCCCAAAACACTTTTTTTTTATATGTTTCTGACATTGTCCAGAGGACAGGATGACCTGGCTAGTCCACATAAATATTCTGATTCTCTTGGTTGGCCTTAGTGTGGAAATGGGTCTTTAACTGATGGTGTTTGATGATGACACTGTCCATTAAGATAAACCCACCTATCACAAACCTTTCTAGAAAGCAATACGGCAATTTGTATCAAGTCTTTAAGAAGTCCATACCTTTTTTAAAAATACATATAATAGACAATTAGTTGCTCATATTTACATTGTACAATTCAACATGAGTTTTTTTCAACTATAGTTGGCATACAATAACATACCAGTTTCAGTCGTATAGCATAGTGATCAGAGATCCACATAACTCACAAAATGATCACTCCACTAAATCTAGTACCCCTCTTCCTCCTTACATATTTATGACAACATTATTAACCATCTTTCCCATGCTACACTCTACATCTCCACGTCTATTCTGCAACTATCCATTTGTACTTCTTAATCCCTTTGCCTTTTTTCACCATCCCCCAAATCCCTTCCCATCTAGTAGCCCTCAAAACATTCTCTGTATCTATGAGTTTGTTTCTGCTTTTGTTGCTGTTGTTGTTTATTTTGTTCTTTAAATTTCTCATGTATATGGAATCATGTGATATTTGTCTTTCTCTATCCAACCCATTTCATTCAGCGCAATATCCATCAAGGCAATATCTTTTTCCATCCCCTTCCTTTTAGTCTATGTCTGTCTTTTAATCTGAAGTGAGTCTCTTGTAGGCAGCATATGTAGGGGTCTTGTTTTCTTATCCATTCAGCCACTCTATCTTTTGGTTGGAGCACTTAATTCTTTTCCATTTGAGGTACTTATTGATAGAAATGTTGTTATTACCATTCTTTATTCTTGTTTTTGATACATATTTTTTCTTCTTAAAGAAGTTCCTCCAACATTTCCTGTAATACTGGCTTGGTGTTGATAAATTCCCTTAGCTTATCTTTGTCTGGGAAGCTCTTTATCTGTCCTTCGACTCTAAATGATAGCTTTGCTGGATAAAGTATTCTTTTCTTGGGTTTTCATCACATTGAATATTTTGTGCCAAGACCTTCTGGCCTGCATAGTTTCTTTTGAGAAATCAGCTGCCAGTCTTATGGTGCTTCCTTGTAGGTAACTAACTGCTTTTCTCTTGCTGCTTTTAAGATTCTCTCTTTGTATTTAACCTTTGGTATTTTAATTATGATGCATCTTGGTGTGGGTCTCTTTGGGTTTCTCTTTCTTGGGACACTCAGAGCTTCCTGGGGTTGTGTATCTATTTCCATCACCAGGTTAGGGAAATTTTTCATCATTATTTCTTCAAATAAAGCTCTTCAGCTTCTTGTTTCCCTCCAGGTACCCCTATGACCTGGATAGTTTTACATTTAGTTGTGTCCCATAGACTCCTTAAATCATTATTATAATCTTGGCTTCTTTCTTCTTGCCATTCTTACTGAGTGTCCTTGGCTTCCCCATACTCTATATCAGTGGTTCAATTCTCTTTATCCACTCTGTTGATTCTCTCTAACATAACGCTTCACCTCAGATAATGTGTTCTTCATTTCTGACTGGTTCCCTTTTATAATTTCCATTTCCATTTTTATGTTTTTTATCTCTTTGTTAAAGTTCTCACTAAATTCATCTACACTTCCTCAAAGTTCCTTGAGCATCTTTATAACCAGTGTTTTGAACTCTGCATCTGTTAGATTGCTTGACTCCATTATTCCTGGACCTCTGTTCTGTTCTCTCATATGGTTTCTGCTTCTTTGTCTTCCCATTTCGGCTGCCTTTCTGTGTCTGTTTCTATGTATTAAGCAAAGCTCCTAAGTCTCCCAGTCTTATTAGCGTAGCTTTGTTAAGTAAGTGTCCAGTGTTACAGTCCTGAGGGGGGTTCAACTGCAGGCCAAGTTTAGCCCTAGCCTGTGCCACTTCAGGGCCACCTGTTAAGATTCAGCAAGCAATCCACAGATGTGCTTATAGTTGCCTCAAGAGACCACACCAGAAACCGAGGTCAGCTGCCACCAGTGTGAGTCTTGGAGCTGCTCAGCAAGTTTCACAGGACTCAGGAGGACACACCTGAATATGGCTTGGGTTAGGCCACAAGTTGGAGGAGGCGGGGTTTCAGGGAATCCTCTGGGTGAGGCGACCTCTGTTATCCAGTTTGATGATGTCTCGGCTATGGCGGCGCTAAGTCCGCACACTGGGAGGAGGGAGGGCTCAACAGAGGAACAATGGATACCGTTGCACTTCTGCCTGGGAGAAAGCCTCCCCTCCGGGCCTCACTCCAACAACTCAGTGTCCCCCTGTAAATCTCTGGTGCCCCCTATGCAGACAACCTGGCGCTGGTGCTCAGAGCAAGCAAGTCTGTCACCTGAAAGTCTACTCTCAGACATGGCCCCTTTAAGACACACCTACAGCTGCCTGCAGCCACTGCTACAGCCTCTGTCCCACTCAGCCACTAGGGACTGGGCAGCCTTGCATCTTTGCCCCCTCCTTCCTCCTACCATTGCAGGTTGATTAATTATTTCTCTCTCTAGTGCAGTACTTCTGTTCATCTAGATCCCCAGTGACTTTCCTTGCTGTTTGCTCCGCGTTTCTGTCACAATTTTGATTTAGTCACAAGAGGGATGAACAAAGCCTCTATCAATTACGCCATTTTTTTCCATCTCTTCAAAAAGTCCATACCTTTTGATCCAATAACTCCTCTTCTAATAGTTGCCAAAAATTCAAATACAGTTTTATGCACCGTAGTGTACATTATGATTTTACCCGAAATAATAAAAAATAGAAACCACCCAATGTTTGATAAGTGAAGGAAGTTAAATAAGTCATGGTGTACCCACACATTGGCCTAGTATGAAGCCATTAAAAATGATCAAAAATGATATTGTCTATGGGAAATGTTCACATTTTAAGAATCAATTCAGACCTGTATATGCAGTATATTTTAGTTTATAAAATTATTACATGTATATTCTTAAGTAAAATATTAAAAAGAAATATATCAAATCTTTAGGTGTTCAGAGCTGGTGATTTTTATTTTCTTCTTTATATCCCTCACCAGAGAGACAGCTTTTTCGTTTATTTGTTTGTACAAATAATCGAACCTGTTATTTTACCAAGCTTACCAATTTATTTCATGACAATAATTTGGAATTCAGAGATATTGTAGAAGAGTATGCCAGGCTAGCTACAGACCTTAGACAAGTTACTTCAGCCTTTATACTCAAGTTTACTCCTTTATATAATGGGAACAATATTAACTCCCATGGCTATTGTGATTATTTAGTAAGATAATAAATAGAAAGTGATGAGCAAGTAGTAAGTAAATGTTCAATAAACATTAGATTCTTTCCCCTGTTTCCCCCTTCCCACTTCTATTTTAGTTTTACCATTAGGAAGTAATAAGAAGAACATGAGTATTTAGATCTATACACCATTATATTATTTATTATAAATTAATTGGATGGCCTGATGGTTGTGGTTTTTAAAAGCACATGTTTCAAAAAGGAGGAAAATCCTTGTGCTTGAGGAAGGTGGTATATAATGAGGGGAGGTTTCAGAGAGAATGCAGACATTCTTAACTACTGTTTTCATCTATCTCCTTTTCAAGAAGAAATGCCATCAAACCAGAATGGAGAAAATTGAAGGTCAAGATAGGATAGCAGATAGTGGAAAACTACATTAACCAAATGTACAGCCTCTCTTTTGGCTGCAACGTGAAGGGAAAGTTACATTCCACTGGAGGCCACTGTTCAAATATTACAGAAATGGTAAACTTTACCACAATTAGTAGTAAGGTACAGAATTTCACGTAAATGAGGTGTGCTTGCAATGTGATAATTTAAAGGTATTTAAACAAAAACAACAACAACAAAAGGACAAATGCACAAATTTGCTGCTGCTTCAACCACTGAAGTTTCTAGGATCCCATTGCTCTTACTGATTTAAAAAATAAAATAAAAACAAAAATTTAAAAAATATTGCATAAGTGTGTTTGAACTGATGAAATTTCTCTTGAATCTCTTAAGTCACAATGAGAGCACTGAGAGTCAGGGCTGTGGAGATAGGAAAAGATTTGGGAGAAAGAGGTCTTTAGAGAGAATAGTTTGTGTGCTGTGGGTGCTTCCCCTTCACCGAGAGAGACAGGGAGAGAGAGAGAGGCTTCAAAGGAGAGCAGTTTGGAAGCTGAGGCTGAAGATGGGACAGAGGAAACTGGGGCCTGATTCCTGCTTGAAAATCTAAAGAATGAGAAGGCTTCGAACACTTGCCAGGCCCAGAAAGTGAAGAGCCATTTTACAAAATAGCAAGTTTTTCTACTCCCAAGAACTCTCAGCACCACTTCATCTCAGTGAAGTCGGAATTCCAGGTTTACAAGCTGAGGTAGGAGGGAAAGGTGAAAAAAAAAGACACTCAACACACACCTTCACTAGCTATGAGCTTCCCGCCTGCTGTAGGCCCTGGCTGATGAGGAAGATTTAATGTTAAACAAAGCTTACAATTTTGTTTGTTACATAGAAGTAGATTTGAAATATCTTACTGGAGACTGTATTTGGTGACTTAAGGTGATTATAGAACTTCTATTTATCATGAGTGATCAGGAAAAGCCATGGGACTGATGAATTTTCATCCATAAACAGCAGAAAGAATCTTCACTAAATTAATTTTTAAGGACAAATGGAGACAAAATAAAGTTTCTCTCTGCTTATACCCCAGGAGTTCACTAATGCTAAATACACTGCCTAACTTGCTTGAATGAGTTTAAGTCAGCTGGTCCAGACAAATGACCTCCCAAATGACCACAAGAGTCACCTGTGAAATCCTTGAGATATCCTAGAAAATCAGAGAGAGTAGCCAAAAGGATGAAAATAGAAAATATTGTCCTGATTTTAAAACGAGGAGATAGATGAAACTTACAATTTGATTGATGAGTACCACCAGTGCCAACAACAATCTATCTGAGATTGTTAAACAGATGGTTTTTCTGAGTACAAAGAAAGTGATGTTTGCCAGTAACTAGTGCGGACTCACTAAAAACAAATCTAACTTCATTTCTTTTTTGAATGAATTATTAGATTAGATTAGCGGATCAGGAGGACATCATAGACTCAGTGTCTTATTTCCATGAGGCCTTTTACTGAATCCCTCATGATTCTCTGTGAAGATAGAAAAATGTCAGTGGGGACTAGAAGGTAGATTTATAGTTGGTTGGGCAATCGTTCCCTGGGAGTGTTGATTAATGAGTTTCTGTCACCCTGGAGCTGAGTCTCTGGTGGCATTCCAGTGGGCTTTGTTCTGGTTCTGTCCAGGTTAATATTTTTTATTAATAATTTGAAAGATGACACGAAAGCCAATTTTATCAAAAAGTGTAGAAGACACAAAGATAGAAGAGATAGTGAATACATGTGAATAACTATACATTTTTTAGATTTTTGCAGTCATATCTGCTGGTGCATTTTGGCAATAAAGGTTGAAATATCTGCAATCAGAACAAGGACTGCTTAAGTCTGACTGAAGAATAGTCTTTCACCCTCAGATAAATGCCAACTTACACAGCCCACTGACACTGCTCTGAGGTTATATAGTTCTCTATGCCACCATCTCCAGGGCCAGCCTTATTCTCCTCATTCACTGACACCTCAGCTCCTCCCCATGAACGGATCCCAACATTGCCAGGCAAACCCCACTGTGGCTGTCAAGCTCCTCAAGACCTTCTGGGCTTAGGCTCCTGCCCTGGCTCACAGTTTTAAATACCCAGGCGTCTTGCCAGCTCGGGGCCCATTATCAGTGCCATCAGAGCTCTGTGAACAAGGCTGGAATTCCTTTCCCTCTTTCTGCCAAGTGTCTACTTGTTCCAACATCCTAATCCCATATGTCCATGTACATAAATATATGTGTGCTTCCCACCAGTACAAAATCTCACAGGGATGAATGTCAAGTCTGCATTGTTTAAAAATTCAATTACACCAGTACAGAATGGAGGAAACTTGTCTTGACAAGAGTCTATATTGAGTCTTTGGGCCAATTTGCTTAAGACCAATTTGCCTAAAGTCAATTTGCTTACAGTCCCAACTCTTGAATATTTATATCTTAAGAGAACATTTGTGGCTCTTAAAGATGAAATCACTATATCTCGATAAAGCATTTAAAATGCTGGATGATTCTTCCTATTTTACCTATTTTTAAACACTTTATAAATTAGTAAGCAAATTTTAAGGGGTTTCTACTTTTATTTCACATTTCTGTAAGTTATTTTTAAACTTACACTTATCATTTGGCAGATTCTAATAAAGTTCTACGCTTGAGATCTTCCCTAGAGAAATTAGTATAGTTTTACACAAATATGAACAAAAAAGTTCAGTTCAGTTTTATTCTTAATAACCGAATACTGGAAATAACACAAATGTTCATCAACGGGAGAATAAACAAATTTGTCATATTCATACAATGGATTACTCCTCAACAATAGATAGGAATTAACTACTGACATATTCAACAATAGGAATTAATCTCATAAATATTACTTTGAGCAAAAGAAGCCAGGGAATGCATAGGTATGATTCCCCTTATAGGAAGCTCAAGAAGAAACAAAATTTAAAATATGGTGAAAGAATTGTTACAGTTCTTATCCAAGAATAGAGACTAGTTGGGAAGGAGCATAAAGGAACTTTCTTATGGTAAGGAAATGTTCTATATCTTGATCTGGGGAGTGGCACATATGCAAAAATTCATCAAGCTCCACTCAAGCTTTATGCATTTTGTTGTATGTAAATTAACCTCCCACTAAATTAATGTTGAAAATTTTTTGTATTTTACATGTTTCCACCCAAAAACACATTAAGTTTAAATATTTTTACCTCTGGTTTGTAGTTCAGTTAAGTTTTATAACCTTTCTGAGTATAATTTGAATTTTGAAGGAAAATTAGCACATATTCAGGTTGGTACCTATTTAGGGAGCTCATGTCATTTGACTATTAGAAGTATGCTGTATCTCTCATCATATTCAACTCCATTACAGTTTAATTTTCATAACATCTAATTGGTAAGTTCATGCTGGGTGATGACTCTGAAACGTACACACATCAGTACACAGTGTTCTGAGTTCAGGTAATTGTGGATATTTGCATCTGGGCTTGAACCACAAGCAAATTTCTCCAGATTTTCCTCAGTCTCCACGCCCTTGCCAAAGTAGACAGCTCTCACCCACCCACATCCCATGTTGATCCTAATGGATGGTTGGCAGGAAGCAGCCAGTGTCCTGTTCACTTGGAGCAACCCCAGCCCATTGGGTGGGCTTTGAGTAACTATAACTGCCTTGAGGTTGCCATGGTGATGTAGTGGTTGAATCTCTTGCATCATCTCTCAGGTTGGCTTGATCTGCTACTTGGTTTGGTGTGGTCAGGGAGCAGGCTCTGTAGACCCCACCCGGCTATCCGGTCACCAAACTTCTCCCAGGAGGAAAAAAACTTGGATAAGCAGCAGCCCTGTCTCCAGTCCTCTCTTCTTAACCATAATGCCAACTACAGCCCAAGTGTAAGTAAAATCAGAATATTCCTCTGTAAAATTCACTTGAAGCTTTCTTAACACATGTGTAGTGTTGCTATGGGTAATGCTTGGTAAAATCCCCAAATGAAGCCTGAACCCCCAGGTATGGATATGTTATAGTTTTTACCTACTTAGGGGAAGAGAAAATATTAATAGAGTATGCCCATTGTTCTCGGGCAAGTTAGGCTGAGTCTATAAGATATTTGTCTGGGATCCCTGAGGAAAATGAGCATTAGCCACTAATCCCTTGGTTAGAGACCCTTTGGTTAAGAAACCTTGTTTCCTTGTTCTTTTGCTCCATAAATATACTCGAGAAAATCGTGCTGCTTTGTGTCTTAAATAAGGCTAAATATAGATATAAACAGATTGTATCCTGGGACATAATATTTGTTCTAGAAAGAGGAATGAGAGAAATAGGACTCGCTCTCCCTTTTCTGGAAGAGTTGCTCAGCTCAGGCAGAGAATGAAAAGCAGTATGGATAATGCTGTTATTATTACCTTTCTTTTTGCCTTTTCTTTTCTCTCTTTCTTTCTTTTTCCTTTTTCTTTTTTCATAAGCTGCATTTGGTAGAGATAAAAGGTTTTTGCCAGTCTCTCAAAGCTCAGCTTGGCTTCGAGAAAGAAAGCCCCCAAGTCTGTCTTCTCCATTTTGGCTAATAAACCGGGCGAGCGAGATGACGTGTCAAAAAGGTTAGAAGCACAGTCTCTGGAGCCAGACCGACCAAGGGTTGAACCCTAACAGCTGTTTCACCTTTTTAGGCCTCAGTTTCCTCATCCATAAGCTAGTTAATAACTACTTTACCAGGTCATTATAGGAGCTGAATGAGATGATACGTGTAAAGCCCCTGATACATAGTAGTCTTAATGTTATTGTTACTCACAGGAGGTGCTGCATCCAGTTGTGGGAGTTTGGAGGTTTCAGAGGAAATATAAAGTGGGAAATAGTCAATAACAAAATGTCAGGACATGGAGGGACCTGGAAATTTTGAAATATGAGGAATAGTTAAAAAAACTGAGGGTGTTTTACCTGGAAGAAAAAGAATTTTCAAATATTTCAAGAGCTATGTCGTATTCCAATAAAGGCCAAAAAGCCACCTGACAAGAATGACCTGTGCTGGGTGGTACCTTTCAACTCTAAATAAAATTTTAGTCTCCAAAACGGCTCTGCCCTGAAGGCAGCAGAGATTGGAGGGTAAAGGCCATGGTGCTGGGCTGGCAGCTGATGACATCCACGAGCCCTTGCTGGAAAATGCTGAGCAGACAAAAGCCTGGCCCTCTGGGCCAGAAGGACAAGGGACCCAAAACAGCTGAGGGAAGGAAGCAGATAGTAGTTTATCCCAATTGGACAATAAGAGGCCTTTTGGACAGATCCTAATGCTATTCCTAGTCATTTGTCCACTTTGGGAAGAGGCCACCTCAGGTCACAAAAGCCCTCCTCCTGGGTGGAGTGGAATTTGTTTCTTTGTGGTCTGGCCAGGAAGCGCCAAGCCGGGTGGCCGAGAGGCTGGCTGCCTTGGCTGGGAGGCTGAATGATTGGCCAACTGCTGCGTCTCCAGAGAGCAGACTGACCGCCTTGACAGGCCAGTTCTCCGGCCACTGGTGCTGCCTGCAGAGCGTCCCCCACCAGCCAGCTGATTTTCTCATTGCTAGGATCGTAAAAGGCATGATTTATGACTGTGCTTATCCATGCTGGCCCCCGGGTATACATGCTTTCCCTTCCAGGCTGGAAAGTGAATAATGAATTAATCACCCTGCCTTGGGTTCAATACGGAGCTGAGTGTTTTCAGATCTTTATTGTACTGGGCAAGCCAAGTCGAACTGCTCAATTTACACTCCTAATCCATTTGAGTTTGTGCACTTCTGCCTGTTTCTGGGGAGCTGCAGCCTCGTGGCTTCTTAGTCTCTGAGGAAGCCTTACTTCCCCCTCCTTCTCTCCTCTCCTGCTAAGAGTGAATGCCAAAGACTTCTGGGTACTCAGAGAAGCCAAGCCACTTCCTCAGAGACTGCTCTCTGGGATGTCTCTTGTTTTGAATGGAGCTGTTTAAAGCATTTCTCAGCATCTAAAAAAAAAAAAAAGTTGAACTGCCTGATGTCAGCTGATGTGCATGGCACAGAGAAGGCACATGGAAAACATTTGTTGCATGAATGACCCTAGCTCCACGGACATAGATGTTTATCAAAACGAATGATTTGCAGTCACGACTGTAGTGGTTGCTCTTTTCCCTTGTTCTGGTTCTGCAGGGCATTGGGAGGAGAGTTTTTACTAGGTCTCAGCTCTGATGAGATCTGAGCGATGAGATGGAGCAAATTCTTTCTCAAGTTCACTGGGAAGCAGTGGGAGGTGAAGTGTGCAGTTGAAAATTTGAAACTTTCCCAACTTGGCCACTTTTCTTTACCTCCCAGAAATGAAAGCTATAAGCAGTTGCCTTTTACCCAATGCCAGAATATGAAAAGCAGTGGACCTCAGGGCTCTAGACAGAGAAGACTGACTTGGGCTTTGTCCTGATGTGCTCCAAGAGGGGGGCACACCTAGTCTTGGGCATGTTTTCCTAGACCCAGTGTAGCTGAGATTTTGCTTTGTCCACCTCATCATCCAGCCACCTCACTGCACACCCATGGGTCTGCAGCCTAGCAGGACTCTCACACCTGAGCCTCTCTTTCATGGAGCTTTTCTTCACATTGTTCTGTTCTCTGAGACCTTGTTGCTTGCTGGGGTACCTTCTCCCCCGACTTCCTAGTACCTGCCTCTAAAGCTGTCTCCCCACAAAACCTTTCGAGGCCTCTTCACATCAGTGTGTTCGTCCTTTCTTTTTGGCCTCAGCCACGTGTTGCTTGTCCTTCGTTTAACCATTCTCTTACTTAGACCCATTTTCTCATCTCCTGGCCACCAGAGCACAGCTTCCACCTTCTCACTCTTGTCACTGGTAAAAACGTAAGGACAAAAAAGGGCTGAGGGCAGACCTCACACCAACCATCAGTCACCTCTTTACGGACGAGTGACAACTGCTACCTTTTATTCACTAAACAAAAACATTTATAGAGCCCCTACTCTGCCTAGGCACTGGGGTTGCAACATGACTTCACCTCTTCTAGTTTCTCCCCTTTACACTATAGCCATGTCAACTTTCTATAGTGCCCTCAAGCCCATCATGATCTCTCTTGCCTCAGTGTCTTGGTATATGTTCTTCTCTACTCCTGGAACACCCGTAATCCCTTTTTTCTGGTTTATTTATTCTGATCTTTCAGAGCTCAACTTAAACACCAATTCTTCAAGGACAGCTATTCCGGAACCCTTACCAACACCATTGCCCCATCCCTTGACCCTTGGGCTGGACGTTTTCCCTGAAACTCTAATCACAATTATAATTACGATAATTAATTATGTAGCCAGTTGTTTAGTATTCACTCCGCCCCACCTGGAGATGTAAACTCTCTGAAGGAGGGGCTGTGTCTGTCTTGCTCACTGCTCTATTTTCATTGCCTAGAACAGGACCTTACTTGGCTTCTGTCTCCCATATTAAATGTTTTTCTCAAATGTTCAGTGATCCTTATTCTTCTGCCAAGGGAGACAGAGGCCAAGGGAAACAAACAGAAGAGATAAGCTAAAGAAAACAAAGATTGTGTTTTGGACAAAAAAACATATTTTTTTAAGTGAAAACGTACCATTAATATCCTCAGAGATAGTTTTCTTCAAAAAATGACATTTCATCTACAAAACGAGAAAGGTTGTTATAGTTTTAAAAAATATTCAGAGAACAACAACAACAACAAAAAGCAGTCTTGTAAATTAAAAATACAATAGCGAAAAATTTTAACTGACTAGAAATGTTGAAAGATCATCAAAACAAACAAACAAACAAACAAACAAAAACCTTCCAGAATGTGAGAGGGGGAGAAATATAGAAAAGAGATGGAAAATAGAAAAGAAAATTAAGACTCAATTTAAGAGGCCCAAGATGTGAATTATATGAGTTCCACAAAGAGAGCAAAAAGAAGACAGAGAAAAAAAAATCATCAAAGAAATAATTTAAGAAAATTTTCCAGATCTAGAGAATAGGTTTCTAGATAAAAAGAGTCCATTGAGCATCTAGTGGATGAAAATAGACCCACGCCAAGACATGTCATGGTGAATTTTCAGAAACTGAAAACAAAGAGGTGATTTTCCAGAAAAGGAGAAATAGTTTTTACATAAACAATCAAGAAACAGAATTGCTTTAAGCTTCTTGATTACAACATTAGAAGCTAAAAAACAAGAAATAATTCTTTCAGAATTCTGAGAGAAAATTGTATCTTACCTAGAATTCTAAATCAAGTCAAATTATCAATTAATGGTGAGAATCTAATAGAGACGTTTTCAGAAGTGCAAATTCTCAAAAAATGTACCTCCTGTGTGTTTGTGTGTTTTTAAGAAACTACTAAAGATTGTTATTCATCAAAACAAAAGACTAAATATTGAAAGAGATGGGAATGAAGGACCAGGGGATCCAAGAAAGACAGGAGGGAACTCCCCAAGATGATGGTGAAGGGAAACCAAGATCACGTTAGCATCACAAGCACTCCAAACTGGAGCAGGTCAGAGGGCTACACGGGCAGATACTTCCAGAAAATGAACTTGAATGCATGTCTGATGCATCTGAAGATATTGTGAGCAGATTTAGAGAACTGACAGAAGATTCAGGGTTGAATTAGCAAAAATAATACAAAAAACAGCAAATAGAAAACTTTATACAATTAATTCCACAGCAAATAAAACCTGCAGGAAAGGAAAGTGATCTTAATCATAAATCACTGATAGTTCAGCTATGAATGGTATTTACATTGTCATAATATCATTGAACATGGATGTAACGAAATTTATGATATAAGTAAATTGAGCACATAAGGAGAAATATGCAGGCTTGTGAAAAATCTAGAAGTAGAAGTTATTACTTAGTAATCAGAGAGGTAAATAGAATTCATTAAAGAGCTGAAAGTAGTTGCCTCTGGGAAGCAGAAAACTAGAAAATGGGGTGATGAGTTTACAAATTCTGTAATAAGCCTTGCAAAACTTAAAACTAAGCACACAACACCTAGATCCTTGGAGAAATGGCTAATTTCAGGGCTAGGACAGGGTGGGTACAGCTTGTTATGCCAGAAAATAAAAAAGTGATCAAAGAATGCTGGGGCATGTCACAAAAACATAGGAACTGGCTTGAAGGGGCTCCAGCTGGCCACTTCTAGGACAATCTGAACACAAGTAATGTGCTATAAAACATAGAAGAAAATGAGAGTTGGTGAGTCTATACTGAAAATTGGTAAATAAATCCTAAATAAATACATAAATGAGGAAGAAGGGAGATCTCTTGAAGAATGCCAAAGGCCAACTGGTGAATGTGAAAGGAGTCCTAGAGTTAGAAAATCATCATTTGTAATCATCATTATAAAGTTTGGATCAGGTAAGAATGATTAGTGGATACTAATTCTAGGAAACATTTTGATGAGAAGCAGAATATTTATATGGTCTTAAGGTGTCCATCTACAGGCTACTTATTAGTTATAAGAGTGGGGAGAAACTAATTCTATAGTGGGAGGAACAGAACGACACCTTGATAAAGTGATTAAAATTAACAACAGCCATGAGGGACAGATGACCAGTATGTGCTTCCAAATGTGAGACACTGAAAAGAACACAGTGTCTCTGATACAGTCTTCTGGGCTTGAAGGCATAACCACAATTTAATCAAAAGAAACATTGATTAAATGAAGAACATTCTAGTTAAAAAGATAGATGAGGGAACTATATTCTTAAAAAGTGTCAATGTCATAAAATTCAAAGAAAGGCTGTGGAAATATTCTAGATTAAAAGAGCCTAAAGAGATATGACAACCTAGACTGGATTCTCTGTTGGAAGGGACAAAGGCCATAAAGGATATTATTAGATCGATTGATAACATTAGAACATGAACAGTAGATTAAATTATTGCATTAATGTAAGTTGTAAATGTTTGAAGTTGATAACTGTACTGTAGTTATATAAGAGAGTATCTCTATTCTTAGGAAATACCAAAGTATTTAGGCGTAAAGAACCATGGTGTATATAGCTTACCAACAAATGGTTTAGGAAAAAATTATACAGAGAGAGAAACAGAGAACATGATAGAGCATGGGTTTAAATGGTTAAGAAGTCTGTGTATATGTGTACCAATTATTCTATTTTTATAAATTTGAAATGATTACCAGATAAAAAGTTAAAAAAAGGCTAAACACATTTTGATGCCCCTCCCAAATTTAAATTTAAAAAAATAACACAACAAATACTATGTATCCACCCAAAGAAATACACTACTACTGATGTAGTTGAAAAATCATATTGAGCAACCTAAGTATTAAATATGTTATTTGGAAAGACTAATAAACCACTGTTTCCACAGAAATAAATATAGATAAGAGATAGATTGATACATGCAAAAAAAAAAAAAATGAAACTGAACTACGTTCCTATACCCTATACAAGAATAAACTCAAAATGGATTGAAGACTTAAATGTATTTTTCTGACTTATCTCCTTGGACAAGGGAAACAAAAGAAAAAATAAGCAAATGGGACTACATGAAACTAAAAAGTTTTTGCACAGTAAAGGAAACCATCAACGAAACGAAAAGACAACCTACTGAATGAGAGAAGGTATTTATGATACATCTGACAAGGGTTTAATATCTAAAATTTGTAAAGAACTCATACAACTTAACACCAAAAAAAAAAAAATCCAATTAAAAAATGAGCAGAAGACTTGAATAGGTATTTCTCCAAAAAGGACATACAGACGACCAAGAGACATATGAAAAGATGCTCAAGGTCACTAGTTATCAGAGAAATGCAAATTACACCACAATAAGATATTACTTCACAACTTCACAACTTATTAATCTTCAATTAAAAATTAAAACAAAAAACAAAAAATGTTGGCGAGGATGTAGAGAAAAGGGAACCATTGTATACTGATGATGGGACTGCAAATTGGTGCAGCCACTATGGAACAGTTTGGAGTTTCCTCAAATATAGAGTAATTGGGGGAATCATTTCATAAACTATATAAATGTCTAACCAATGTACTGTATACTTAAAACTAATAACAAAATAAAATGCTAAAATAAATACATAAATTTTAAAAAATTAAAAATAGAACTACCTTTGACTCAGCAATTGCATTTCTGAGTATTTATCCAAAGAAAACCGAAGTACTAGTTTGTAAAGATCTATGCACCTCTATGTTCACAGCAGTGCTATTTTCGTAATAACCAACATATGAAAGCAACCTAAGTGCTCATCAATAGTTGATTGAATAAAGAAGTTATGTTACATATATACAATGGAATATTACTCAGCCATTAAATCCTACCATTTGCAATGACATGGATGGACCTAGAGGGTATTATGCTGAGTGAAATAAGTCAGACAGAGAAAGCTAAATACTGTGTGATTTCTTACATGTGGAATCTAAGGAACAAAAGAAATGAACAAACCAAATGAAAACAGACTCACAGACACAGTGAACAAACTGGTGACTGCCAGAGGGGAGAGGAGTTAGGAGGATGGATGAAAAAGGTGAAGGGATGAAGAAATACAAATTACTAGTTACAAAAAAGTCACAAGGATGTAGAGTACAGCATAGGAAATGTAGTCAATATTATTGTAATGGTTGTGTATAGAGCCAGATGGGTGCTGGAGTAATCGGGGGGGACCACTTCATAAATTATATAAATGTCTAACCATTGTACTGTATATCTGAAACTAACACAAAATAATAAAATAAATTTTAAAAAGATATAGATTAGATATATAGGTAGATATAGTTCTATGTTCTTTATATCATCTTCCATCTAGAGCCTGTTAATATGTGTTCACGCTTAAAGGTCAGCATATATTATACGGTCCCAGTGATGTAAAAAACAAAAAAGTAGAGTTACAAATATTATATTATTACTATGAGGAATATATAAAGCTGAATTTTATTTTCCACTTCATAAATGTATGTATCGTCCAAACTTTCTCTAATGAGCATTTATTATCAAAATAGATGCAATTTTTAAAATTAGCCTATATAACATTGCATGTATCATATGATCACAATCAATAAAATTATAGACAACAAAAGAATGAAAGGGAATGTACCAAAAATCATTCTTTCTGGGTGACAAGAACATGTTTTTTTCTTCTTTCAACCCTTCCAAATTTTTCTAACTACTGACAATAATAAAACATCAATTTTCTTTTTTCATCAATGGAAGATTATTTTTTAAATGAGGTCCTCACCTCACTCAATGTACCAAAACTAATTCCAGGGATTTTAAAGAGTTAATTTTTCAAATTGTACAAAAATTGAAGAACATGAAATTGAATTTCTTGAAGGGAGTAGTTTTCTAAACTTAGGGATACTAAGAAAAATCGCAAAGGAAAAGATTGCTATATAAAAATTCTGTAAAGCACAAAGTCAGACTAATAACTCGTCTCTAGGATATAACTACATACTCTGAAAGAAATGCTAACGTGTGGCTCCTTAACCCTCCAGCCATTTTGACTTAATCTCCCTCCAGTGCCCTCTCCTTGGTGGCTCATATTGGGCCCTGGTTATTCATTTCCGCTCCTGCCTCTCCTGTAAGACAACCTGAAGGGTTCTAATGCCATAGGTACCATTCTTGACCTTGGCATAAAGCGATTACAATTCTTAACATTCTCCATCCATCCATCTTTGCTTTCTGACTCTCCCAGAAATGAAAGCTGGAGAATGACAGTATCCCTCCTTTATCCCACTTTCTGGCAGAAGGAGAGAGGTTTTTCTTCCCAGCTTGGCCAAGGACTCCTGTGGAAGGGCCAGAGTGGCTGTTCTCTCTCCAGGATGGCGTCTTTGTCTAAGATTGCCATTCCATCTCTGGAAGAGAGGCAGACCATCTGCTGATGCCTACCACCAGCTGCCGTCTCGTCTTAGCTTTCTCTTCTCCCCTGAGAGTTCCCTGACTTTCAGGCACATGGTATTCTCTCCTGCCCTTGCTCAGCCTGGGTCCTTATCTTTAGGAAGCTTCTGCAATCTCTCCCCTTTACTTAGCATCACTCTAGTTTGCCCTTGGGAACTGAGGTCTGTAGCCCTTCTTGAATGAGTTTCCTACTGTCATATATGCCATCACATAGGACTATAGAAAAAGGAGTGCATCCTGGAAGGTATTTGAGAAAGCTCACTAGGGACATACAGCTTCCAACCAGGAGGAAAACAGATCCTGGGGCTCTAAGTCTCAGGGGATCTTAGTTTCGATTTCCCATATGGAGTCTCAAACCTCGATGTGAATCACACCGAAGGTTGAAATTTTACTTTGGTATAGATTTATGCAGAAAATAAATAAATAAATACGTACGTGCCATCTCCTTCAGAGAGTCTTCTCAGATCTTCGAGATGAATATAATCATTCCTCCTTCTCAAATCCCCTAGTCCTGTCTTGATACATTTCCTGGGCAGAACAGATGCTGCCATGCCCTGCTGTGATGCTTGTCCCCTCCCATTCTCAGCCTGCTGCTGAGGCCTCAGCATACGCAGGCCCAGCTTGGTCAAATTATAGCATGAACTCAATTGTCCAGAGTGAAGCTGCTTACAGGCCCAGAGCCATCACACTAATAATTCTCTGTGAATGACTGCTGGCTGAATGAATAAAACTCCTACCCAGACCACAGAGCTCTGTTTCCCAGGGCTCTCTGATGCCCTGCACTTCTGCTTTTCCATCATAACCTGGTCTGTGCCAGGTCCTGGACATGTGAGCCCAGCATGATTCTTATAACATGAATGTGTTACTTGCACAGCTCAGTTTTCTTCTTCCCCTCATTTTAGGACAGGTCCCTAGAAGCAGAGCCTGAGATGGGGATTCTTGGGCAAGTGATGTATTGAGGAAGTGCTCTGAAGAGAAACCTGTAGAGTGACAGAAGCAGGAGAGGGCAGGGGAAGAAGCTCGGCAAGATATCAGGGCAAATGTAGCAACAACCTGATCACCAGGGAGCCCTAGGGCAACAGTGCCCAGAGGCAAGGGGGCTGGGCTGTTAGACTCCCCCACTGGGTCAACCATTGGCCGAGATACCCCCTGAGGGGTCAGGACTTGTAAACTTCCACACCTCCAGCTTCCAGCAGCCAAAGGCACACCTCCCGGCATGAGTACTGGTGTGAGCTATTAGCAGCCAACACCCACAACACCTAGGGGATGGGTGCACCATCCAGTAAAGGGGATCTGGGTGAAGTACCAACAACAACAACATCTGTTACACTGGCTATGGACTGAATGTTTGTGTCCCCCACCCCCAAATTCATATGTTAACAACCTAATCCGAAACGTTATGGTTTTGGAGTTGGAGCCTTTGGAGAGGTAATTGGGTTTGGATGAGGTCATGGGGGTAGAGCTCCCATGATGAGACTGGTGCCCTTATAAGGAAGTAAAGAGACCAGAGCTCTCTTTGGCCATGTGAGAATACAGCAAGAAGACAGCTGTCTACAAGCCGGGAAGCAGACCCTCATCATCACCCGCCATGCAGGCATCTGGATCTTAGACTTCCAGCCTCCAGAACTGAGAAGTAGATGTTTCTTGTTGAAGTCATCCAGTCTATGATGTCTTGTTACAGCAGCCCTAACTGCCTAGGATACCCTTTACTCTTTCTCTATCACACATTTTTTCTTGACAGGTCCTTCACTTTTGCTTTTGAAAAAACTTTCAGAGTTGGGCATGAACACAATCAACTAATTCAAATTTTAATCATCAATATTGAATCCCCCAACTATTTGCTTCCACAATTAAAAGAGGGGTAATTTTCAATTTTCATCACAGAATTTTAGAGACCTGGTACTGTTGTTTCTTCATTTCATAGTTGAGAAAACTAAGGCACAGATTGGATTTACTTTGTCCAGCAAATTTTGTAGCAGAACCAAGCCTAAGGCTGCCGTATCCCTATTCCCCCTCATTGCATTATAACTATTTTGCTAAGATTTTCTAATTAATCGTTATTGGAAGTGACCATTAAATTCGATGCTTGGGAAAAAGTTGCATGCCTGGAATAGTATTCCCTCCTGTGGTTTATGTCTTAGATGAGGACATGGAGTTAAGCCAGATATAGAACCTACTTAAAACCTTACAGTTTTAAACCAAACTTGAACCTTCTGGAGTTCATTTATTTATTCTTGGCAACTTGCAGTTTCCTGATTCTTGGAAAGTTGCTGGCTCATTTAGAAGAAAAACTCATGAGACTTCTTGTGCATTGAGTAGCTCTTACAAAACAATCTTTTGAAGTGTAAAGTATAAATGAATAAGAAACAGAAGACCAAAGTTCTCCTAAAATACACATGGATGTAATCATTAAGGGAACAGGAACACTAGGCAAAACGCATAACTGTTTCTTATGCCCTAAACACTGTGGAAATAGTCTTGTGCTCAGCAAATCCCAAATGAGCTAGACTTTTCCTTTTGTCTGAGACTCTCCTTAACTATATAGTGACTTAGATTAGTGGCAAAGGGCACCAGAGGGAGCATGGACAAAACTAAACCCATTCCACAATGTTTCTCAAGCATTTCTCTTGCCATATGCTCTATGAGTAAAGGTTTCTGGGGTTTTTTTTTCTGCCTTCTAATCCAAACTGGTCAGAATAACCCATCATGGAACCAGAGTCTTTAGGCTAGAAGACTCATGACCATCAGGGGCCAATTAGGAAGACTGCTTTTCTATATTTAAAGGTATAATACTCTGAAGATTAAATGCCATGGAAGAGGGGTCTCCTCAGAACACAAATGATTTCTTTTGACACGGATAAAACATTTTTGCTTTTTATGTGGCCCTCAGTCATCTAGAAGGTCAACTGCTCTCAACCCTGGTCCATACTTCAGCTCTCTCCTAACCCACATTCAGCTCAAGGCTCGTTAAGATTTCTTAACAAGTTCCTCTGTGCTATATAGTAAAAAAGATAGCCCTCTTCCTTAATATCTGGTCTACTTGTCGAAGCAAAGAAGAAATATATGCAATTGTCTAATGCCTGGAAACTCAGTTTTGGTCATTCCAACCAGCTTTGTTCCCAATTCACCATACACATCATTCTTCTTCAGCATGACCCAGGTAGGTATTTTAAATTCACCCTCCACCACAGTCCTCTCACACAATTACAACAAATTTTCAAGATGATTTTCAATTCTGTTTTCAAGCTTTTAAACATTCTGGTCTCCCTACTATTTTGAAAGATGCCAGATACAGCTTAGCTGAATAGATAGAGAACAGACTTTGGAGTCAACTGACCCAGGTTTCAACCCGGGTTCTGCTCCTCATTAGCTTTGTGGCCTTGGGTAAGTTATTAACATTTTTTAATCTGTGTTTCCTCATCTGTATACCAGTCTAACACTGGTTAGCTTGCTGGGTAGTTGTGAAGGTCAAATGAGTTAATGTTCGAAAATGACCAGTTCATAGTGGTGCTCAAAAACTGTAATTACTCTTATTACTATTTTAGTGACATCTGCCCTTTATTGCAGATGTGCAAGAGCACCCAAATCTTCCTGAAGGCCCTCTACTGACAGCTGAGGCCAACCTCGAACCGTTTCTCTGAGTTGGTACCACAGGACGTTTGCTGCACTTTCTCTCCTCCTGCCCTCTCAAACCCAGCTACAAAGAGGAGAGTGTGGACTCATGAGGGGCTAAATGACTTTCTCAAGAATTCTCAAAGTGGGGTAGGCCCTCCTGAGTAAGGAGACACTGGAATGAACACTTCTTGTTATTTCTCCAGGTGTTGAGTTATTCTAACCAATAAGAGATGGGGAGAGTATTTTGAAACATCAGCTCTTTTCCTTCTCTCAACTTGCCTCTGCCTCTGCCTTAATATATATATATATATCTCAACCATTGGCTGCTGCATGATCTAGCTCCCACAAGGGGCTAGTCAAATATCCAGGCATTTCCAGTTTGTATATTAAGCACCTCAAAATGTGGGGCTGGAGTTAAGAAAAGGGATAAAAGATGGAGACATGAATTTAGACATTGTTTTGGTCAGTTCAAACTGCTATAACAAAAAATGCCATAGATTGGGTGGCTTAAACAACAAACTTTTATTCTCAGTTCTGGAAGCTGAGAAATCTGAGCTCAAGGAACTGGCATATCTGGTGACAGGTGAGAGCTCACTTCCTGGCTTGTAGACAGCTGTCTTCTCCCTATATCCTTACATGGCAGAGAGAAAGAAGACTAACTCTCTTCTTCTTCTTATAAGGACACTAATCCCATCATGGGCTCCACTTCATGGCCTAATTACCTTCCAAAGGCCCCATCTCCTAATCCATCACATTAGGGCTTCACCATATGCATTTGGGTGGCACAAACAGTCCATAGGAGACCGTCCTCTATCTCAGTTGTTAATTGAAACCTTGGAGGTACATATAGTCTCTGAAATGCTAATAGAGCCAATAGGTCATATGTAATATACGATATGATCTATTATGTAGTAGCCAAGAAAACTTCAAAAAAGAAAAATAATGAGGAAGGAACTCACCTTAGAAGATATTAAAACATACTTAAGATTAAAACTGATTTGAAAAAAAAAATCTAGCACAGTGCCTAATAGAACAAAATATGCAGTCCAGACCATAGTACAGACATAACAACTTCATATGTGGTAAAAAAAAAAAAAAAAAAAAAATTGGTGCCAGGTCATTGGTTAGTTATTTGAAAAGTTGAATTAGATCTTGAGGCAAAAGCACTTAGTGCTTACTTAATATTCTACGGGATTCTCCTTTGAAAACAAAAGACTGAGATGGTGGAATTGCAGGCAGAAGCAGCCTGGGTCCCTGAGTCACTGCTTGGAGGTGCACCGCCTGACTGTCACTGAGCTTGACATCAGTGAGAATTGAAGCTTCGTTGTGTTAAGGCACTGAGATTTCAGGATTTGACAGTTGTAGTAGCTAGTGTCAATTATCTCAAATACAACACCATCTCACCTTTCATCAAAATCAAAATTAATTTGTTAGAATAAGAAATAAAATGTTAAAACCTGGAAGAAAATAAATATAAATGTTTATTCAATTGTTGAATGGGCTTTGACTAGGCCTAAAAGCAGTAGAAGAAATCACAAAAGGAAAAGTCTATAGTTTAACTGCATGAAAAATTTTTGATTCTGTTTAAAACATATTTGAATTTAAAAACAGAATTAAATAACAAACGGGAATGGTATACTCGCAGCAACTATGACAAAGGGTTAATACCCTTACTATTTAAAGAGCTCATAAAAATGGAGGCCAGGGGAGAGAAAAGGGATTATCTGAAGCAAAGCTGGCTTGTCCTGATACCCAAAATGTTTCCGAGTCCCCTATTTTTGCCATTTGGTTTGCGATCTGTACGTGCAAACTGTATTTAACATTGGCTCAAACCCAACCTCATTAGTAAAGACAATCTGCCACAAAGAAAAGATCATCATAATGCTTCATGCAGCCAAATGTCTGTGGTGTTTCTAGTATGTGCTATCAGAATTTCTCCACTTGACTGCCCCCTCTGGTGGTGCAAGAAATTTAGAGCTGGTCATACCCCTCTTTCTTGGGAGCTCAAGAATAATGGTAGGATTGTCCCTAGGAACAGAGCTGGAGCAGACAATGAAGAGATTTTAGACAATTTTAAAATTAATCCTGTTTGTATTTATTTGCTTATGTAGTCATTGAATTACATTATTGAGTTCACCTTCTATGCATTACCTTATTTAACCCTCACAACAAACTTATACCTAGATACCATTTTTCCTCTTTCTCAAATAAGAAAACTGAGGCTCAAGTTAGTGAAATAATTTGGCCAACATTATACAAGGAACTGGCAGAGCCAAGATCTGAACCACAGTATGTATGACTCCAAGGGCATGTACCTAATCCCTGCCCACATTGCCTCCTACTGATCTAAAGGAAGATTCTCCTTTGATGACAATTATTGGCAATAGCAGGGTTTGAGGGGTCATAGAAAGGAATGGGAGAATGACTAATGACTGAGGCATGGGTATGACTTCTGCTGCCAACTATGTTCTGGCCTAAAACAACTAAGAAAAAAAAACAGAAAAAATATATTAAACAGTAGTTTTCAAGATATTGGATATCAGAAAGAGGACAATGATCCTTGCGAGATTAGAAACAAATCCTATGATTATCCCCATGTAAATGCCCAGAGTGATCCCAGGCCATATTGCAGGCAGAGCCCAGCAGTCTCCTGAGTTGAGGAGATGAAGGTGGGATGCCAAGATGGCTAGAATTAACAGGCCAGAGACTGGAAAATAGAGGGCAGCACATAGAGAGCTCTGGAGATCTGAAGAAAGTCCTCTTTGAGTTTCCAGCTAAGTTCTGATGGGTATAGATATGTAAAGAAACGATCCAAGACCAAAGAAAGATAAAAGATTAGAGAAAAAAATTCTGAAGCTCACACAAGGCTGAAAATGTTTTTTGTCTTCAATGACCAGATTATAAAACCTCAGAATTCATTAGTCATTGGGTAAAGTACCAGGAAAGGTTATGCCTAATTTGTGAGACAGAATTAGCCCCAGAATAAATTCTGTTCTGGTTCAGCCTAAGAAAACTTAAAAGTAAGACCAGAAAAATATCCAACTGTTTCAAAGTAATTTAGCTGCATCTCAGAATAAAGTTCGAGAATTTTAGAGAAATAAAAAATTATATTCAGCATCCAACAAGGTATAATTCACAATGTCTGACATCTAATAAAAAATTAAGTATAGAAAGTTGTAGAAGAAAAAGATGCATAATGAGGAGAAAACCAATCAATTGGAACTGGCCCAGAAATGACACAGATAATGGAATTAATAGACAAGGCTATTAAACAGTTATTATAACAGCATTCCATATGTTCACATAGCTAAAGGAAAGATTGAGCACGTTTAGTAGAGACAAGGATGATATAAAAAAGACCTAAATCATATATCCAGAGATTTAAAAAACTACAATGTCTGATATAAAAAAACCCTGTATAAGATTAGTCTCCACAGAGAAAAAATAGTGAACTTGAAGACACAGCAATGGAAACTCTCCAAAAGAAAATGCTGAGAGAAATAAGACTGAAATAAATAAATAGAACATCTGCGAGATGTGGGACAACTTCAAGAAGCCTAACACACAGGTAATTGAAATCTCTAAAAAAGGGAAGGACAAAAAAACTTTGAAAGAAATAATGGCTGGAAATTTTCCAAACTTGATGAATTATATACTCACATAGCCAAAAAGCTCAATAAACTCTAAGTGCAAAAATAAAAATGAAGAAAAATACACTAAGATACACTATAATCGATTGCTTAAAACAGTATAGCTAATAATTCCACAACAGACATAAAATTAAAGAATAAAAATACACAATTAATTTAAAAGAAGGCAAAAAGAGAATATGGAAAACAAATAGCAAGTGTTAGATTTAAACCTAACCATATTTTTTAAATCACATTAAATGTATATGCTCTACATTCCCCCCGAAAAAGACGCAGATTGTTAGATTGGATAAATAAAGCAAACTCCAACTATTGGTTGCCAATAAGAAACCCACCTTAAATACAAAGACACAAATAGATTAAAAAGGAAAGGGATGGGAAGAGACCTAAGGCTTCTTATAGGGTTGCCATAACAAATTACCACAAATTTGGTGACTAGAAACAACATAAATTTATTTTCTCACAATTTTGGAGCTAGAAGTCTGAAATCAAGGTATTAGCAGAGCCATGATCTCTCTGAAGGCTCTAATTAAGAATTCTTTGTTGCTCATCCAGGTTTCGGTGGCTCTTGGTGCTCCTTGGCTTGTGGCAGCATCACGCCAATATCTGCCTCCGACCTCACATGACCTCCCTGTGTCTCTGTGTGTCCTTTACTATTTCTATTTTTTTTAATTTAATTTTATTATTAGTTTCAAGTATACAGTACCTTGATTTCTCATTGGCTTTAGTGCCCACCCTAATCCAGTATGATCACATCTTGATCCCTACCATAATTATATCTGCAAAGACCTTATTTTCAAACAAGTCAACATTCCGAGGTCTCAAGTAGACATGAGTGGCATGGCAGGGAGGGGACACTATTCGACCCACTACACATGCTAACACTAATCAAAAGAAGCCTGAGATAGCTATATTGATACCAGACAAAGTAAATTTCAGAGCAACAAATACATCCAGGATAAATAATATTTTGTATTGATAATGGGGTCAATTAATCAAGATACATAATCCTAAATATTTATGTACCTAATAACAGAACGTCAAAATACATGAAGCAAACCTGATAGAACTACAGTGCTCAATAGACAAATTCACAATTATAGCTGGAGATTTCAACACCTCTGTCTCAATAATTGAGAGAATGAATAGGAAAATAATCTGTAAAATATAGAAGCCCTGAAAAGTACTATCAAAAAACTTGATTAATTGATATTTATAGAACAGTTCACCCAACAACAGCAGCATGTACATTCTTCTCAAGTGTACATAGAACATTTACAAAGATAGTCAGCTCAGACAAAGTATGTTCTCTGATCATAATAGATTAAATTAGAAATCAATAACAAATATCTCTGAAAAAAATCTCCAATTATTCAGAAACTAAATAACACACTTTTGAATAGCCCACAGGGCAAAGAAGAGATTAAAGGAAATTAAAATGTATTTCGAATTGAATAAAAATAAAAATACAACATATCAAAATTTGAGAAATGCAATTAAAGCGATAATTAGAGATTTATAACACTAAATGCCTATACTAGATAAAAAAGAATCTCAAGTCATTGACTCGAGCAGCTAGAGAAACTAGCACCTTAAGAAACTAGGAAAAGAAGAGCAACATGAAACCAAAGAAAGCGGAAGTCAATGAATCAATCACAGAAAAAATAGTAGAGAAGAATCAGTGAATCCAAATGCTCAATATTAAAAAGATCAGTAAAATTGATAACCCCCTAGCTAGACTGATCAGGAAAAAAAAAATAGAACAAATTGCCAATATCAGGAAAGGAAGAGACACATCACTACAGATTCTACAGATATTAAAAGAATAAAAGACAATTAATCTGGGTAGCCCAATAACTATTAAAGAAATTTAATTTGTAGTTAAAAAGATTGCCAGACACACAAAACAAATTTCAGGCCTAGACAACTTTACTGCCAAATTCTGTCAAACTTAAAAAATAATAATAATAATACCAATTCTACACAAAATTCCAGAATATAGAAGAGGAAGGACTAATTTCCAACTCTTTCTATGCAGAAGGCATTATTACACTGATACCAAAATCAGAGAAAGGCATTAGAAAAAAAGAGAATTACCAACCCAAATCCCTCATAAATATTGACAAATAAAATTATAGAAAATCGGATTTAGCAATATGTAAAAAAGCATAATATATCACAATGCAGTGGGGTTTATTATTGGTTGAACATTTTAAAAATCACTGAATGAGGTATGTCAGTTCTGTAGATTCAGAAAAAATATATGGCAAAATTCAACATCTATTCCTGATAAAACCTTCCAGAAAACTAGGAATAGAAGTTTCTCAACCCAATAAAGGATATCAATTAAAACCTACAGGCAACATCATACTTAATGGTGAAAGACCGAATGCTTTCCTCTTAAAATCAGAAAAAGCTAATATTGGCTCTCATCACTTATACCCAACATTGTACTGGAGATTCTAGCCAGTGAAAAAAGGCAATAAAAATAAATAAAAGGCATACAAATTGAAAAGGAAGAGACAAAATTCTCTTTATTTGAAGACAACATGGTCATCTATATAGAAAATCCTATACAATCTACAAAAGTTACTAGGACAAACAAATTAATTTAGCAATGTTGCAGAACAAAAGTCAGTAAATAAAAATCAATCTATTTCTTTAGAATAGCAATGAAGAATTGGAAACTGAAATGTAAAGACATATACCATTCCCATAGCATTAAAAAAATATCAGTTATTGGAATAAATCTGATCAAAGATATATATAGTATCCATATATGGAAAATTATAAAATTCTAATGAAAAAAATTAAAGATAACCTAAATAAATTAATAATTGCTCATGATTTGGATAATATTGTTAAGATATCAATATTCCTTAAACGGATCTATAGATTCAACACAACCTCAGTCAGAATCACAGAAGGACTTTTTGTAGAAATTGGTGTGCTAATTTTAAAATTTCTGCAAGTCATATATGGGTGAACACTTTGTAAGGTATATAAATGTCTAATCACTATGTTGCATACCTGAAACTAATGCAATATTGTATGTCAACTGTAATTGAAAAATTATTTAAAAGTTTTTAAAATTCATTTAAGTCGAAGGACCTAGAATAGCTAAAACAACTTTAAAAAGGAACAAAGTTGTAGAACTTATATGATTAGATTTCAAACACTTCTAAAGCTACAATAATCAAGAAGATGTGCCATTGGTGTTAAGACAAATAGACCAATGGAGCAAAATAGAGTCCAGAAATAAACCCATGATATATAAGATCAATCAATTTGATCTTATATATCAAAAAAAGGTGCAAAGGCAATTCAGTGTGGAAATGATAGCCTTTTTAACAAATGATGCTCAAATAATTGAATATCATATGACAAAAACAAAAACACTTCAATCCTTACCTCACACTGTCTACAAGAGTGAACTCAAAATGTACCATAAATCTAAATGTAAACTTAAAACTATAAAACGTCTAGAATAATACTCAGGAAAAAATCTTTGTGAATTTGGTTTAAGCAAAGACTTCTTTGATACAAAAGCATAGTCCATAAATGACAAAACTGATAAATTATACATCATCAAAATTAAGAATTTCTGTCCTTTGATAAACATTGTTAAGAGAAGGAAAAACCAAGCCACAGACTTGGAAAAAATATTGTCAAAGAAACATATCAGATAAGTAATGCAGTAAAACAATTGGAAGTCTCGTTCTGCTAGTGGTTCTAGTAACCACTTGGGAAAATAGTCTGGCAGTTTCCTAAAATGTTAAACTTATACCTACCATATAACCTATCCCTCTATTCCTATATGTTTAACCAAAAATAAATGAAAGCATATGTTCATACACAGACTATGAATGTTGTTCATAGAAATTTTGTTCGAACTAGCCCCAAACTGGAAACAACCCAAATGTCCATCAACAGGTGAATGGGTAAACAAGTTATGATATTGTATATCTGTGCTATAGAAAATTTCTCAGCAATAAAAAGAAATCAACCATTGATAACATGTAACGACATGGATGAATCTCAAAATAACTCTGCTAAGTGAGATAATCCAGACTACAAAAATACATACTATGTGATTCTATGTACATAAAATTCTACAGAATACAAACTGCATTACAATGACAAGAGACAAATCAGTGGTTGTCTGAGGAGTGGGGGCAGAGGATGCAGGGCAGGGAGGAGTGGAGGAGGAAGGGGAGCTTCTGGGCATGATGGGTATTTTCATCACCTTAATTGTAGGAATGGTTTTCTGAATGTGCACATATGTCAAGATATATCAAATTGCACACTTTGATATAAAGTCAATTATACTTCAACGAAACTGTGAAGACAGACAGACAGACAGTCAGACAGACAGATAGAACTAGGAAAGGAGAGCCCGAGATGTTTGGGGGAATATCTCTGGAGAGTACTTTGAGATCCCAAACTCTTGAACTTGATAGACCCAACTGATAATTATTTTTTTTATCATTACTATTATTGCTAATGCTTATTGTTTGCTTACTTTTTTACACATAGGCAAACTGAAGCTCAGAAAAGCTAAGCAACTTGCTCAAGGTCAGAGCTAGTAAGTGGTGGATTAAGGATTTGGATCCAGAGCCCACACACTTAATTAGATCACAAGGGGACTTCGAAAGCAGACCTCTGAGAGCCCTGGGTTTCCCTCCGCGTTCGGAAGGTGCTGGCTCAAGTCCAAACGCAAAAGTTCCCAGCCCTCCTAACTCCGCCAGCCATGTGGACTCAAAGCTGGCAGCCCCGACAAGCCCTTCCCCTCTTGTTTCTGCTCCCGATGCTTGGAGGCCAGGCAGGGAAAGCCATCCCTGACAAGTTTCAATTCCAGCAGCACTGGTCTCATGAATTCTAAGCCAGAAGGCTGGGAGCCTGTGCTCCAAGAGACATTTGAGGCGAAAGCTGGAGGGACAAGTGACGCATGAAAGCATGCCTGGAATATCGCAGGTTTAGCCGTTTCTCCAAATCCTCACTGGGTTGGGGAGCGGGGGACACGCGGGCCAATCATGACAGGTGCTCCACAATGTCTCTTTAAGCCTGGGAGGGCCTTAGAAGAACCAGAAGAGAGAGAAGCATATACAGTAAAGCCTGAAGGTCCTTTGGCAGAGGAACCGAAAGCCGCAGAGAGCTGAGGTTTCATCAGGTCAGCGTATCCGGCAGAGCCAGACCCCCCTCCAAAGCTGGCTCTTAGGTTGTGAGAGGAGAACCCGTGCACCCTGACATATGGCAGCCACAAGTCAGGACATGGCCATTCCCAGCCTGGAACTCCATGGGACTCGCCTGCAATGAAAAAGTCTGAGACAGTCGCACTCCAGGGATGTCAGGGAAGGGTCCTGTCAGTTTCCTTGACAGGAAACTGACAGGACCCTTCCCTGACATCCCTGACTGAACCGTGGGTCAGGGGATTCTTGTCTCTGTGTCACCTTCTTCTGCTGCTGACAGTAACTCAGGCCTGTATTTCATCAATAATTCCCCTTAGGGTAGCTACATTGGAAAAATGGAAGAGAATTCCTTCCACCTTCCCTTTCCAATTTCCCCCTTCCCCACTATTTTAGTTTCATATGGCCGCTATAACAAATTACCACAAACCTAGTGACTTACAAATTTTATTATCTTATAGTCTGAGGTCAAAAGTTTGAAATGACTCTCGCCGGGCTAAAATCAAGGTGTTGGCAGGGCTGCTTTCCCTTCTGGAGGCTCTAGGGGCAAACATATTTTCTGGCCTTTTCCAACTTATAGAGGCCACCCACATTCCTTGGCTCATGCCTCTTCCATCTTCAAAGCCAGCCTTTTTCCAAAAGAAAAATCTTTCTCACATCACATCACTCTGAATCTGACTCTCCTGCCTCCCTTTTCTCTTACAAAGACCCTTATGATTGACCTCCACCTGAACGACACGGCATACTCTTCCTATTTTAAGGTCCACTAATATGCATCTTTAAATCCATCTGTAACATTAATTCTCTTCCTCCATATCATTCAACATGTTCATGGGTTTCAGGGATTAGGACAGAGACATCTTTGGGAAGCCATTATTCTGCCTACCACCCCCTCACATGCACACACACAAAACCCCCACATGACTGGATAATTATAAGGATTAAACAAATATTATTTTTTCATTAATTTTTTTAAAGGTACAACATGGGAGCTTCCCCAGATTTGATTTGGGAAAGAAAATTGGTGAACAGGAGAAATGTTGCTTTAATTCTTGGCATAAAACATCGCCAGCAACACCCCACAGTTTCTCTCTGCTGAAAAGATCTTGGAAGCTACTCAGGTAAATGCTTGTTTTTATAAAGGTACTTGTAAGCCTCCAAATTCATAAACGGAATGATGCCAAGGCCCCAGGATTTTACCCAGTCAGAATAAGCAGCGAAGGGATTTCAGGAAATTCTTCCCAGTCAGGGAGACTGTCCTTTCTTAATCCTTAAAGGTTGCCGTCTTTGGGCAGCCATTCAGTTCCTGTTCACAAGCACACATCCATTATGGCTGTGGTTTTCTCTGTGTTAAACAACTCAAAGCTGGACCTGGAATCAAACACTCAGTAGAGCCCCTCTCTGGATTCCAATAACATCTGTTCCAGTCATAGAGCCATGCTGGATCTGGCCTATGCACCTGAGGGTTTGTATTAGTAATCTGTGGCTGCCATAACAATTTATCACCAACTGGGCGGCTTTAAAAAACAAACATTTATCTTCTCACATTTCTGGAGTCTAGAAGTCCAAAATCATGATGTCAGCAGGCTTGGTTCCTTCTGGAGGCTCTGGAGGAGAGTTTGTTCCATGCCTCCCTTCTAGCTTCTGATGGCTGTTAGTAATCCTTGGAGTGCCTGGGCTTGTGGCTGCATAGCTTCAATCTTTGCTTCCATCTCCACATGGCCTTCTCTTCTGTGTTTCTTCTTTGTGTCTTTTCTTCTTCTTATAAGGACACTTGTGATTGGATTTGGGGCCCACCTAATTAATCCAGGATGATCTCATCCCTACATCTTTAACTCTGTTACATCTATAAAGACTCTTTTTCCAAATAAGATCATATTCACAGGTACGATGAGTCAGGATTTGGACATCTTTGGTCGGGGGGGATGCATAAGTAAACCCACTACAGAGTAGAATCTGGTCCCCAAATAGCACTGGGTGGAGTCCAGCCCCTGAGCTCAAACTCCATCCCTTGAGGTGCCATGAACTATTCAAGGCCACCCCACAACCTTACTACATTTTACCCGCTTCGCCAATGCAGTCATTTCTAGCCAGGAATGCACTCTCACATGCCTGGAAAACTCCTAGTTGTCCTTCAAAATCCATCTCAAGAATCTCCTTCTTTATAAGATCATCCTTGGCCCAACTCCACAAATGATATCGATCAAACCATCTTTATGTTTCTCTTTCTCCAATGAATCTTGAATGTTCCTCTATTACAGCACCTATGCCAATTATCACTTCACATGTCTATTTCTTCTATGAGGCTGTGAACAGCCTAAGGATTCAAAGATCTTCATGCTCACGTGCATCCATTCATTCAACAAGTGTTTACTGAGAGCCTGCTATGCATTAGGCACATAAGAGAAGCTAAGGAGAAGCACAAACAACTAAGAGAACTATAATGTAGTAACCTAGGTCTGGGAGACCAGGGAAACGTCCTGAGGACATGGTGTCCTTTGAGCTGAGGGCTGAAGAATATAGTAAAATTTAACTAGAAAGAGGAGAGGAAAGTATTCCAAGCAGATGGGATACCATGGGCAAAGACCTAGTGGTGAAAGTGAGTTTAAGAAGTTCAAGGGCCTGAAAGAAGTCAAGTGTGGCTGGTGCAGGACAGGAAGTTTCTATGGTTGTAAAATGAGGCTGGAGGTACAGGCAAGGGTCAGAGCACACTGGACTTGTAGCACAAAGCGCACAGGGCTTGTCAAGGTATTTCATCATTATTCATCTTTATGTGCTTGCTTAATCCATGTCGAATGAATGAACGAAAATTGACCATCAGCAGTTGCCAGATGGGAGGGGGGTTGAGGGGATGGATGAAAAAGGCGAAAGGATTAAAATGTATAGATTGCCAGTTATAAAAACAGTCATGAGGATGTAAAGTGTAGCATAAGGAATACAGTCAATAATATTGTAAAAACTTTGTGTGGTGTTAGGTGGGTATTAGACTTATTGAGGGTATCATTTTGTAAGGTACATAAATGTCTAACCACTATGCTGTATACCTAAAACTAATATAATATTGTATGTCAACTGTAATTGAAAAACAAAAATTATATTAAATTATATTAAAAAATAAATAACAACCTAGAATAATTATACTAAACTATAAATACAATGATTAAATAGATTTTTTTTTAAAAAAGAAAATTGACCATCAACCACAGATCCCACTGGAGCACTTTTGCTTTTGCCATGTGGGCACAACCAAATAAAAATATATTTATCCTTTCAAACTGAATTTGTATCCAATAGTGACTTGATTCAGAGTTGAAAGTCTAATTTCAAACAAAAATAAATGAGGTAGTAATTACTTATTAAAAATTATTAGTATACTAAGATCTATACCAAATATTGGATTGGACTTGGTCCAAATCAAAGATACTTCTAACTTAAGAATAAAAGAGACTAAAACAAAACTAACAAAGAGTTTAAAAATACCCACCCTAAGAAAAGAAGTCAGGTTGCAGCACTGATTAATCACCCAGGCCTCAGACAGTGACCATTACCTGGCAAGTTGTTAAAAATACAGCTTGTTAAAGATAATGAAGTTCAGACCCCACCCCAAACCCAGATCAGAATTTCCAGGGGTGAGGCTCAGGCTGCCAGCAGGTTGCTCGCAAGCAATATTCCCAAGCACACCGAAATTTGAGGATGACTAATACAGTGATTTTTTTACTATGGCAAAAATATATCTAATGATTTTTTATAGTGGAATGTTAGTGGCATTATTTACAGTGAAGCTAGAAAAAGGATGAGAAGTAGGTCAGATGAGGTAAGGACAGCAGTGGATACTGGAAAGGTCAATAGTGAAAAGAGGAATGGAGAATGGAAGTGAAGGTTAGACCCCCGAAATAAACAACCCTGAAAGGACTCATTAGTACTTTTTAATTACCAGGTCTCCCCTGGTGGTAGAGGAGATGTTTAAGTGACTGTTATTACTTGAGGCTCTTATTCTCCTAGTTCTGTACCTAGCAAGGTACCACCTTGACATTTCTTTTTGATCATAAGTGTGTCACACCACTGAGAGCCTGTGAGGAGTGCCCAAGAGCCAGGGGAGGAAGCCGACCCAGCAGCTGGAGCTGCCCCAGCCCTCCAGGTGGCTGGGTAGAAGCAGCAGTCAGTGGACAAACACCAGTTCTCCTGGGGACACATGCTGTCTATGGATAGGAATTTGGTCCCTAATAGTATCCACAGATTTCTCTGCATCCTACAGGTTTGCCATCTGGCGGAGAAGACTGATAGACCCTTCCAGAGAGCAGGAGGTCAATGGGACCTGAATACCGAGCAGGTGCAGTGGGAGGATGCACGGAAGCAGCCCCGGAGTGGTCCCTGCAGTGTCCCTTGGTTCTCAGCCAGCCCCTAGTGGGAAGATTTCATATTTCCAAACAGCTCCCAAAATTATATTTTTAACATATGCAAAACTTTAATGAACAAATGTAAATGCTTTCTTAGAGCCTGGTTGTCTGGCCTGGGCTCCCTGGCAAGTGGGAAGAGGAGTCTATGGAACAATAACGTTTGTTTCGATGTTGCCAGTAAGTGGAGAAGCCTTTGGGCAAAGCCTTAAGGGACAGAGTGAGGAAGAAAAGCTCAGGGATGGCCGACAGACCAACTCTTCCTCACCTTTTCCTACTCTCAAATTAAGGTCACATCATAAGTGGGATTCCAGCTCACAGACCAGCCTCCCTCGGAGACATAATGCAGACAACTGCAGACAAGGGCCACATGAACCTGTATGCCAAGAGATCTGGCTTTTCTCTTGAGCCCAGTGCTTCTGCTCCACCCCGAGGTTAAGGGACCAAAGTTTGTGAGGGGGAAGGGAAAGGGGGGATTGAGACAAAGCTCCTAGGTCACACCTGTGGTAGGACGAATAGTGACCCCTAAAGATGTCTACACTCTGATCCCTAGAACCTGTGAATATGTTACATTATGTGGCAAAAGTGTCTTTGCAGGTGTGATTAAAGTTACATATCTTGAGATAGGAAGTTAGTCTGGATTATCCAGGTGGCCCTAATCTAATCGCAGGAGCCCTTGAAAGCTGAGAACATTTCCAGGCTGAATCAGAGAGATGCAATGGAAGAAGGAGCAGGAGAAATTTAAAGCGGACTTAAACGAGTGGACTCAACGCACTGGTGCTGGTTAATGATGGAGGAAAGGGGTCGTAGGCCAAGGAATACGGGCAGCCTCTAGACACTGAGAATGCTCCTCAGATGACAGCCAACAAAAAAATAGGGACCTCACTTTGACAACAGCAAGGAACTGAATTCTGCCAACAACATGAATGAGCAAAGAAATAGATTCTCCCCTACAGCCTCCAGAAAGGAACACAGCCTGCAGACAACTTGATTTTGACCCAGTGAGATGGGTACTAAAATTCTGCCCTACAAAACTGTGAGATAATAACCAGGTGTTATTTTAAGCAGCTAAACTTGAAGTAATTTGGCCTTTTGAGCCACTCTTCTCTTGCTCAGGCCTTCTCTCACATCTAGAAGTGTACTTTCCCTTCTAATAAAGCTTTTCTTTTCTACTGTAAAAAAAAAATAAAAATAAAATAAATAAACTTGTAGTAATTTGTTACAGCAACAAGAGAAAACTGATACATCTCCTTCCACAGCTCTATCAGAGAGCAGGAAGTCAGTGGGTGCTGGGAACTGAGTAGGAGCCAGCCTGGGCCTCATGGGTTCATAGCTGACTAGAACAGGTTGAATGAAGATCGACACCCACGAAGGGGTTGGCTCCCTAGACCCTAGCAGATGGAGGTCTGGGCAAGGTCATAGAAAATTCAAAAGAAGATCACTACCTTTACATTCTATCGCAAACAGAGTAAAAGGGGTTCAGGAAAATACTCCCTGATTCCAGGTGGTCTTTCTCCTCTTCTGACGAGCTTGAGTGCCGCCAGGTCTGCTAACAGCACCATCTGCATCCTTAAGTATGTGCCTAAGGGCCTGAGGGAGAAGGGTTTTCCTGGGAGGTACCAGTAGCCTTGGCCAAGCTCTCAGGAGCCCATGAGTCCCTGTTCCGAGGGGCAACCTAGTACCTGGAGTGCACACACTCCCAGAGCCAGCTCAGGCTCCCATGCCTCCCCCAGAGTGGCCAGCACTGTGCAGCTACTTATTGAACAGGTGAAGGGGCAGCACAAACACCTGAGACCATCTGGGGACATCTATGAGAAGATAGGACTTGATCCTTTTCTCAGCTTTTACTCTGTTCCCAACTTCGTTCCCAGACATTCCCCTGTCACTGCCCTGCCATGTGCAATCACTTCCATCAATGTACCATGCACACTTAGGCCTCTCTGACTTTGCTTAACCAGACCTTTGTCTAGAATGCTCTTCTCTGTCTTGTCAAAATAAATTCAGTCTCCCAAATTCAGTCTGGTCCAACCATCATCCTCTCTGGGAGCTCTCTCCAACTTCCCTTCATTTTCTACTCTAACTTGAGCAGGATAGTTTCTTTGCCATTACAAGTATTTATATCACTTAGCACAGACCTCTCTATGTGCACTTGTTGCAGGGTAATGGTTTGAAATATTAACCATTGAATTCTACTCATTTCTTCATACTTCAGCAGGGATTCCTTTCACCATCTGAACTGAGTCATCATTCATTGCCTTAGAGAAAGGCTGACAGAGCAAAAGATGGAATTGATTCTCAGCCTGTGAGTTCTCAGCCTTTGAGTTACAAAGGCCTCATCACAAAGGCTTATGGAAACAATTCGATTGCTGGAGAGATTTGAGAGAATTCACAAGTCATAGAATTCAAAGCTTCCAACCTTCCCTCCATGCACTCCCTTCAGAGATTAGACCAGAGCTAGGCCCGGTGCAGCAGCCTAACAATATCACAGTCTATGAACATGATGTGCCGTTGAGTTGCGCAACACATAACCTGCATGACAATGCACAGTGAGTGGCCTTAGCACCAGGCTCTTCCCCTATTTCCACTCATTCTCCTTAACATGGAGGCCATTATCCTCATCCGTGCTTCATCATAGTTGCAAGACAGCTGCTGTACCCCGGGCTTCACATGCATGTTCCAGATAGAAAAAAACAAAGGCCCTTAGTGAGAACTGTTATTCAAGAAAGGGCACCCTTTGTACGGACTTCTGCCTTGATCTCATTGACCAGAACTGGGTATGTCCTCTACCTACAGGGAAGGCTGGGAAACAGTCTTGTTGTTTTCCAAACTCTATAATAAGAAGGCAAGTGAGATGGTTCTCAGTAGGCAATTCCCATTGTCTGCCACAGTAGAGAGCATTTCAGGCAGGAGGCACAGCATGTGCAAAGGCTCGAAAGCAAAAGCGACCCTGCTGTATTTCCAGGGCCTACGAGAGTGCTGGGGAACAGTGAGCACTTGCTCACTTGCTCACATTCCAAGTGGCTGTATTTAGCATGTGAGAGAGGAAGCATGAAGATAAGTGGCAAGAGGATTACTACATAGGAGCCAGAGCATGCAGGGCCTTGTGCTTGGATCATTATCCTAAGATCAGTGAAGAACCTTTGAAGACTTGTCTGCAGAGGTATAACTTGGGTAGGTTTGTGTTTCAGGAAGATCATGCTGGCTACAGGGAGGGGAGTATTTTGGAAGTAGATAAGACGAAAGATAAAGAGCTTGTTGGAGACTCTTACAATATCCAAGCTAGAAAAAATAGTAGCCTGGAAGAGTACTGTGGTAATGGGAATAGAAAGAAGTGGTCAGAATCTAGAGATATTTTGGAAGCAAAACTGACCATGGTTGGTAGTGGATTGAACATGAGAGAAAAGAGAAAAGTCAAGGACAGCTCTAAAGTTTCTGGGTCAGGTTACTGGGTCCATGGTGCTACCACTCGTTAAATCAGGAAGCATAGAAATAGCAGGTTTGGGTTTCAAGTAGGGGTGATGATGAACGCAGTTTGAACATTATACCAAACTCTGTTATGCACATACCCAAGATTTGCTCATCCCCACATACCGGCCCCCGGAAGCCTTAGTCACCTGTTCAGTGAGGATCCCCAGCTGCAATTACTAGTTCTCACTCGCCTCATCCCACATAAGATTGGTCTTGGAGCAAGTCTCTTTAGCAGTTTGAACTGCAAGGACACTGGCTTGTCATGGAGAAGACAGGTGGTGGACTTGGGTAGCTGTGCCCCCAGTAACTTCTTTACATATTCGATTGGCAGCTGTCACAAGTGGTTAATTATTCCATCCTAGGTCCTGCAGCTTGCCCAGCAGGTACCCAAGTGAAGTTCTCTCTCTAATTCTTTAAACATCATGATGCACTACATCTTCTCTGCCTCATCCCACCCTGTCTGCACCAATAGCTCCTTCAAGTTCCAGCCCTCCTTGGACTTGGCTAGACCCATTGGAGACTATGACTTCTCTAATTTTAAGCATCAGACTGGAAGCTTGTGGTCTGGCTTCTCCATTGGATGCCTGGAAGGGCCTGTTCACACAATCTGGAAATGCGTGAGAGTTAATACTCATGAAGCAGACCTGACTAAGGAGGTTCAGGAGAAAGGAAGAAGCCACCAGATAAATCTTTCTCCCTATGCCTCTTGCTGCAAAGGAGTGTTCCAAGACATGATTCTTTTATAGGTTCCATCTAGAGGACATCTATGTGTCCAAGCAACTGGCTGAATTTTTTCAATGAAGCTGCAGCTAGTTTGGTGTAGTGGTTCCCTAGGCTACTGTAACAAAGTACCACAAACTGGGTGGCTTAAAACAATGGAAATTTATTCTCTCACAGTTCTGGAGAGCAGAAGTCTGAAATCAAGGTACTGTCAGGGCTCTGCTACCTCTGAAGTCTCTAGGAGAGGATCCTTTCTTGCTTCTTCCAGCATCTGGTGGCCCTAGATGTTTCTTTGCTTGTGGCTACATTACTTCTCTGCCTCTGTCTTCACGTGGCTTTCTCAGCACTGTGTCTGTATCTCTGTGTGTCCTTTCCTCTTCTCATAAGGACCCTAAACATGTTGAATTTAAGGCCCACCCCAATCTAGTAAAACTTAATCTTAACTAGTTACATCTACAAAGACCCTATTTCCAAATAAGGTCACAACTGCAGGTACTGAGGCCTGAGACTTCGGGATATCTTTCAGAGGGACACAGTTCAACCCACAGCACCTAGCAGCACAGCACCTTGTATTTGTTTCCTTCCCTCCCTGCCTCGTTACCTTTTTCTTTTCACTCTTTGCTACCCTAGAATTATACCTCCTAATAAAGCCTTGTCATATACGTTCTGACTCAGAATGTGTTTTCCAGGATACCCATGCAAAGAAAAATTTGTTGAGTTTGGGACATCTAAGTGGAGTTAAAACTGAAGCACATGGGAAAGGTGTGGACTGGAAAAATAAACAATAGCAAATATCTGTTTTATTCATTCTGTATTCCTTGTTCTTCTTCTGCTAACTACCTCACTTTTCCTTCAGAATGCTATTCTTCCACAATTCATTGTGGTCCTGGGAGACTGGAAATTACAGACCACCACTACCACCACAAACTCATCGGGTATTCATTCCATCGAGTAGGCATGTGACTACAGTTGGATTTATCAGAGCCCTTTCCTGGAACTGAAATAATGATAATAGAAGAGAGATCTTTCTTCCAGTGTGGTTATCTAGGGTGATAAAACCTTGAGATATCTATAACCACTCCTCTGCCTCCACCTTCACTGCATGAGGAAGACTGTCTGAAACAGAAGAGGATGAGGCCAACACAGACAGAGAAACAGATCCAGAGAAGAAAATGGAGAAAGAAAGAGGCCTGACAATATCATCTGAGTCCCCGAAGCCAGAAATACTCAGGGTCAAAGCCTCCTCTAACCTAGCCTGTTATGCTGGCCAAAAATGTCCCTTTATTTTTGCTTAAGCTATTGTGAATTGAGCTTCCATATTTTGAAAGTGAAAGTCCTCGCTATATAAATGTCATCATGATTAGATACTAACAGAACAGATTAGATGCGAAAGTATGTAGCCTGACAAGAGCAGAGGAACTAAGGCAGAGCTCCACAGAGCAGGAACATTTGAGCAACAGTCAGAGAAAACATTAAAGGAGACAGAGAAATAGTAGCCAGAGAAATAGGAAAAAAACAAAGAGAGTGATGTCATGGAAAACAAAGAAAGTAAAACTTGTATGAAGGGGGTCATCAGCAGTTTCAAGTGCTGCTTGAGATGGAGCAAAAAACAAATGGAAAATGTCCATTGATTTTGTTGAAAGCAGTCTCAATAGACAAGAGGGGACAGAAGTTTGATGACCAAGGATTGAGGAGTAAGCAAGGAAGAAAGTAGACACAATGAATGTAGTAAATGCTCAATAAATTTGGTTGTGAAATGGGGAAAAGAGATGAGATGACAGCTGGCAAGCACATGAGAGGTGTTAATGAAGGTCATTTATTTTAGTTTTTTGTTTGTTTTTTTTTTTTGTAAGATAATGAAGAACTGAGCATATTTAAATATTAATTGGAAGAGGCCAATAGAAAGTAAAGATTGCAATGGTAAGCAAGGGAGGGAAACGAATGGTCCCTGGGAAGGTAAAGGAGCTAAAATCTAGAGCATAAGTCTCCATGATAATAGGAAAGTAGTAGGGAAATATAGGTGCATGATCAGATTTGAGGTTTGATGGCAGGAGGTTAGGGGAATTTTATCTATAAAGTAGCAGCAAGGTTATTGCTGATGATGGCAGGGGGCTAAGAAGTATAAGGCAGGGGAATGGTGGGGTTGGAGGTTTGAGGAGGATTGGGATGGCCTGTATGGAGAAGAGGAAACAGAAGCCCTTAAGGAAACATAAAGGAATTACTAGACATGTGCAGGGACCAGCTGACTACAGACCACGTCTACTGGCCCTACGGCATGTAACTGTGCAAAACTTTGGAGCAGTGCTCAGCAGTGTCAGTAAAGGCTTGAAGGAAAATGGTTGAGGCCAAACTAAGTTGGGGTTTTCCACGTCTATAGGACAGTGGAATAGGGGCTCTGGGAAAGCTGGGTAAGTAGGGGATGGAAGATAGGTGGAGGCTGAGAGAGAAGCTCAACATGAAAGGTCTAGGACCTGGAAGCCCTTGGGTGGCCGAAGGACAGGTATAGAGGGTATGTGTTTGGGCACAAATCACTCATGCAGCCCCTATCCGATACCAACCAGAGACCACCGCCTGCCCCACTGCCACTCATTTGTTATTTTGGTGTCCTTAATATGAGTTCCGTGATATGCAGGGCTACTTGGCCATTGATGATACACAGATTATGATAGAAAGGTATACAGACAATAGATGATTGATAGATAGACAGAGGGAGTTAGACAGAGATAGATGATAGATGATGGATAGATGATAGATAGATAGATAGATAGATAGATAGATAGATAGATAGATAGATAGATAGATAGATAGGAGGCAGATAGATTTGCATGAGGGAAAATTTTCAATTCTTTTACCCATGGGGACTTTCCAGATGAGAGTCCTTACTTCTATCACCGTTAGAGACGAGCACACACAGACACAGGGATACACAGTGTGCAGGATGCAGTCCTCTGGGAACACATTACCATAATCTGTGCAATGGTAAACCAGTGCAAAGGTTTATCATTATCAATTCTAAAGCCATCTCAACCTTGTTTTTCAATCAAGACTTCAGCCCCACCTGGCTTCTCTTTCTAGTCAGTGCCTATGACTGCTAGTGACAGTAGCCTCTCAGACAAGAGACTGCTGCCCACACTCTGAGAACTGAAGCAGCAGACTCTACAGAGGTGACAGGCAAGGTCAACAGCTGAGCCTGCAGCACTGGACCTGAGGAATGCCAGCTGGCCTTACCATAGCCTGAGGACTAAGCTAAGCAGAGGGGCCCCAGAGGCCCCTAAAGATCCATGTGGACAGTCCATCTAGACTATTCAGTTCTTCAACCTGCCTGAACTGCTCATTTTCCCTGACAAAAGAGCTCCAATTTCCCCATATTTTGCCCAAAGAAGCAGAGCTAAAGAGAGAATAAGTTCTGAGAAAGCAAGAAGCAAATACTTAGGCCAGAGCAAGGCAAGTGCCTCTGAGTTGATGGTAGGATGGTAGGGAGAAAGGAGCAGGAAACGCAAGCTTTCTGAACCTCGTCTTGCCAACCAATAAAGAATACTCATGCTATCACCAGCAAATATGCCTGGATTAGAGGTCTCTAAAAATCAGCCTCTCTCTCAGCACCAGAAACGTGAGCTTCTTCTGTTGACAGTTTCAAAGGGCGATCCTACTTAAAGAAACAACTCCCGGAGTAGGATTTTGTGAGCCTTGGGCTTTCCCTGCAGGGCCTCAGGAAGGCTGAGACCGAGCAAGTGAGGAGAAAGGGGATTTCCTGTTTGCCATGTACTTGCTGCCTAGCCAGCTGCCAGCCTGGGAGGGAGTGTGTGCTGCAACTGCCCACTGCTGCCCAGTGGAGGCTCCAGGCTGAGAACAGTTCTCTTTTATTCCCTCCATGCTGGCCTGGCCAGGCCTGCCCCCTGAAAGCAGAACAGGGGCTGAGCTGCTACAGGAGCACAAGGAGGCCTTGTGTGGGGCAGAGGTGGGTGCCTGCAGGGAGCTCGAAGAACAGCTTCCCCGGCAATTGCCCATTCCTCAGGCTGGGCCGGCCTCGGCCATCACACGAAGCCCCTCTCACAAGACTTCTGGGCAATTGGTAACTTTAGCCTCGTTGGTGACGCAGAGCTGGGCAGGGAGTCTATAAGGATGAAGGGCTCAGCAGCAAGGCCAAGGGGTGTTTTCTAGGTGGGTCTGGTATCCAACCTGACACAGTGGAGCTATTGGGTAGATGTCCACTTAAATGAAGTTGTAAGGTTGCAAGAGTAGAGAAAGGGAGAGCACTGCTCAGGGCTCTGAGGGGTGTGTGTGTGTGTGTGTGTGTGAACACTGCTCATGTGTAGTAAATAAGGTCTGAGTTATGTGGAGGGGAGGCTCTGAAGAGGGCACGCTTCAGTGCTGGATGGGCTGTTGATTTTTTGTGTTTTTCAGTCATCCATGCATTGTATTAGTTATCTATTGCTGCATAATAGTGACCCCAAAACTTAGTGGCTTAAACAAACAACATTCATCATCTCACAGTTTGCGTGGGTCAGAAATCTGAGCACAGTTTAGCTGGGTCCTCCAGCTTGAGTATCTCACAAAGCGACAATCAAGATGTCAGCATGGTCTGCAGCCAACTCAATGTGCGTGGCTGTTGGCAGGAGTCAGTTCTTCACTAGTTGGTGAACTAAAGGCTTCAGTTCCTCACTAGCTGTCACCTGGATGCCACTCTCAGTTGCTCACTGTATGGGCCTCTTCATAGGGCAGCTAGCAACATGGCAGCTGGCTTTATCAGAACAAGCGAGTCAAGGAGAGAGAGAAAAAGAAAAAGACTTGAGTTACAATCCTTTACAACCTAATCTCAGAGTGCCTTTCATCACTTCTGCCATATTCTATTCATTAGAGGTGAGTCATTGTGTCCAGCCCACAAGGGGAGGGGTTAACACACATGCACGACTACCAGAAAGTGGGGATCACTGAGGTCTGTTTCGGAAGCTGCCTACCACATCCATTATTTCATTTAGCAATTATTTAGTGAGGGCCCGCTCACTAAATAGTCAATGTGCTGAGTGTGGAGGGTAGAACAAAACTGTCTCTGTCACTGGAGGATTACAGTTGGTAGGTGAGGCACATATAGTGATAAAAGAAACACGCAAATAAATGTCAAATGTCAAAACTGTAGAAAATGCCAAAAAAAAAAAAAAAATGAGGGAGACACATGGCTATGAGAACGTTTCACCAGGAAACTGAGCCAGGAGGTTCCCTGAGGAAGGGATGATTGAAAAGTAAGCCAGCACATGAGGAAAGACCAGGCATCAGCTGGGTGATGAGAAGACACGGAATGGCAGGGGGAGCACAGCAAGCCAGAGGAATGGCATCTAGAAAATGCCCAAAAAAAAAAAAAAATGAGGGAGACACATGGCTATGAGAACGTTTCACCAGGAAACTGAGCCAGGAGGTTCCCTGAGGAAGGGATGATTGAAAAGTAAGCCAGCACATGAGGAAAGACCAGGCATCAGCTGGGTGATGAGAAGACACGGAATGGCAGGGGGAGCACAGCAAGCCAGAGGAATGGCATCGTCTACGTACCATGGCGGTGAGTGTGAGCAAAGAACATGTGTGTGCGTGTTGGTATGTGTTCTGTACCTGGATAAACCTGTGTGTTTATACTGTATGAGTAGATGTGCCAGGCACACAGCACTATCGGTGAACTCAAAGACTCCGAGGAACAGGAAGGTGGCAGAGAGGACAGAATCTGAGCAGCATTCTCTGAACTGTCAGAATTATGCTTCTTCACTCTCCTCCCCACTCTCCCACCCTCCCAATACCCCTCTCTGTAAGGTTTCTTTGGGGAGTCGTATATATACTCATAAAAAGCAAAAATCTGCTGATGTAGTCTAATGCATCATCTGGAAAAGCAAGGTTGTCTGCAGGGGCTAGCTCTTCCCCTGCCCCAGCCTGGGTGGCTCCATTCTGCAAACCAGTGGCTCCCTTGCTAAAGAGACATTCTATTGATTGAAGCCAAAGTGACTTTTTTATGGGTTCAGAGACAGGAAGGCAAGGTCCTTGTTGGAGGGAAGTCCTGCAGCCAGTTGGAAGGATAAAGTGGGGGTGGGAAGAGAGCTGTGAGGGCCTCTCTGGGTGTCAAGGGAGCCAAGTGTGGAGGGGGCTGGAGCTGAGGCAGGATGCAGCATGACATGTGGTCCAGCCCCACACCCTTGTCCCAGGCTGACGAATCTCATGCACTGCCTAGTCACATAGAGACAAGCCCAGACCTACGCAAATTGGCAAAACCGAGCAAAAGCATGTGTGGTCCCTGTGCTCAAGACAGCCAAGGAGGAGGACTTCCCTCTTTCCAGCAGCACCTTAGTGGGCTATCCAAGCCCACCCAGTGTCTGAAACCTCATCCCAACCCCTCTACCCAGGACTAAGGGCATGACTCCCACCCATTCATGTCTTCATCAATAAATCTCCACTCCTATGTGCCAGACACTATATTAGGCTCTGGGAACACAGGTGTGATTTCATAGACTATACAGTTTAAAAAGCAAATAATCCATGAATGATTATTCGCATCACCAAGTAATGATAATTGTGAAAGTGACATGAAGGAAAAGCACAAGAGCTAGTATGGTTTGGGAGACATATGGAGTCAGGGAAGGGGCTTCTGGTGTATACGTTGTCCTCTAGTCCTTGCTGAGCCCTGCAGAGGTGACCTGGCCTGTCTGGGTATCAGCCTTGGCCCCCACTACATTCCTACCACAGTGCCATTGCTGCTGTGACATGTGGTCCATTGTCTCAGCAAATCGAGTGTATAGCGGTCTACTCCCTTCTGATCCTCCACCCATTTTTGCTATGGCTGGCCCTGTCAAGCCTCAGAGACTAACCCCATCTCTATCCTGTGCTGGCCTGGGGCTGTCCTTCCCACCCTCTGCTCCAGAGTCCCCTTGTCCCATGACACAATGGTCCCCTGGCAGCCACGTGAGTTTCCCATCATCGCCATCTGCTTGGTCCCTCTCCAGGGCCCTAAAACATGGTCTTATTCCTTCACAAACCACTGCAAGTGAAAGAGTCTCCAGGTGAGGTGGATCAAGGCTAATTTAGGTTCTCCCTGCCTAAATGTTCCTTTATATATATTCATGGGTTTCTAGAAGAAATGAGACAAAAAGCTTCTCTACGTTTACATCCCGAAACCCATCCATGGCCCAAACTATGACATGGGGACTGAGGTACCAGCCCCCACCATACTCTCACTGGTCTGTGTCCCTTGCTCCTTCTGCTTCAAATTTCACTTTCTTCCCTGTTCAAACACTCAGGCCTCTGAGCTCAGAATCTTCAGAGCCCACAAATGCTTTTGTCTTCACCACAAAGCTGACTTTCACAAATCAAAATCCTGCTTTTTTGACCATTATAATTTCCCTCATTATAAAGCAGGGTTCTTATCCTTGGCTGCGCTTTGTAGGGACTTGAAAAATTCCCATTCCGGGAACTTCTAATTTAATTGGTCTGGAGTTGAGTCTG
>NW_006442512.1:3270130-3281804 GCF_000325575.1 Pteropus alecto
GAATCTTAAAGCTCCCAGATGATTCTTGTGTGCAGCCAGGGTCAAGAAACATTGCTTTAAAGAGTCCCATTTATTAATATCAATGACTTCTTTTGTCTCAGCTAATCCTACCCACCCTGTGAAGAAATCTAAACCTCAACATCATTCACTGATTCAACACACTAGTTGAGCCCCTTCTACATGCACTGTTCTAGGTGCTTGGGACACAGCAGGGAACAAAACAGACCAAAGTTCCTGTGCTTGGGGGGCTTACATTCTAATAGGGAGAGAAAGGCAAGACACAATAACAATAGCATGTAGTAAATGTCATAAAACATTCACAAATCTAAGTGCAAAGGGAAAAGAAAAAAAAAACAGGGTAAAGGGATCAGGGATGGAGAAAGGCATCATGCTAGACCTTGTGGAGAAGGTGGCATTTGAGAAAAGACTTGAAGAAGATGAGAGAGTGAGTCAACATAGACTTAAAATAAGAACCATAGTGGATATTTCACAATATTATTCTGCTATGTGTATTTAGGAAGGAAAAATGACAGGACTTGGCCATTGGGTGTTGGGAGCAGAAAGGAGTGAGGAAAAAAATGATCCATTGGCGCCGACTCTCAGATTCCTTGCACAAGTGTCTTTTATTGATCTGTGGGGACACTAAGATCTGGGGGTGGAAGTCCAGAGTTACGTGTGCACATGCTGGTGTGAGATGTCTGTGAGACATCCAAATGAACCAACATGTAGACTAGGGGGCAACCAACTACAGTCCATCAACCACATTTGGCTTGCCATCTGGTTTTTATATTATTTTAATGATTGGAAAAATCAAAGGAGAATAATATTTCATAACACATGAGAATTATATAGAATTCTAATTTTGGTGTCCATAAACAAAGTTATATAGGAATAGAGCCATGCCCATTTGTTGTCATTATCTGTGGTTGATTCTGCACTATAATGGCAGAATTGAATAGTTGAAACGGACATCAGTTAACCCACAAACCCCAAAATATTACTATCTGGTCTGTCACACACAAATATTTTGCTGAGTCCTTACATAGACAGTTGGATCCATGGGTCTGGAGCTAAAGAAGGTTGTCTGGCTGACAATATAAAAGTGGGCATCATTAGCATCCAGAGGTGCTTAAACCACGGAAGTCAGTGAGATTGGAAAACAAGTATAGAGTGAGAAGGTAAGAGGCTGAGGCAAGGCCCTGAAAAATTTGGATGTTTGAAAGTTGGCCGGAGGAAAAGGAGCCTGAAAAAAGATGGAGAAACAGTAGCCAAGAGGTTAGAAGAAAATTTAGAGAATATGTTGTCATGGAAAAAAAAAAGAAAAAGAAGGTAATAAGAGAGACTGAGAGGTCAGAAGGTCAAAGCTGCTGAGAAGTCAAATAATATGATAAAAAATAAAAATAAAAAAAATAAGAACGGACAGTATCCAATGAATATAGCGACAAGGTAATTAATGGCCATTGGGAAATTTCAGCAGAACAGTGAGAGAGGAGGCTAGACTGCAATGAGATGAAGAGAGGATGATGAGGAAGCAGGGACGTGGTCTGAGATAACTTTTTCGAGGAGCTCAGATGAGACAGGGAATACATCTGTTTATACAGATAAAATGGTGGCTAGAAGCGAAAGAGGGTCGAGGAGCTTTCAATTTTTTGTCATTTGTTTTAACATCAGATTGATTGGAGGATATTTAAGTGGCAAAGAGAGAAGCTGAAGACACAGTAGAGAGAATAGCCAAGGACAGAACTAGGCGGTCTGGCCCTGGAGACGCTCACTGGAAGATGCTGAAGACCCCCAGGCCCTGCCTGAGCCACTCCTCTACTGCTGTAAGCCCTTAAAAATTGGGAAAACAAGCCCTGGCAAGGGAGCCTCCATCTTACCTTTCTCTTACAGCAGGTGAATGGAAAAGGGAGGCCCTCTAGAACTAGACTGTAGCTTAAAATCCTGGTCTGCCTCTTACTAACTGGCAGATCCAGTGATTACTGAGCAAGTGATTACTCAGAGTCTCAGTTTTCTTATCTGTAAAGTGGGGCTAAGCCTCCCTAGTTACAAGACTGATGAAGATCAAATGCAATGATATGCAGACACCAGCCTCCATCTCTGACATATCAGACACTCAACTATTTTAGAGTCCCTCCTCCCTGTCCCAAACCACTCCCAGCCCAGCTACTGTCCAGATTTCGTCTTGGAAAAAAAGAGAAAAAAAATCTTGAACACAAACTTGACCTACATTCAGTGCCAAGTCTCTTGTCTTTCAGGAAGAAAAGAGAGGCAGTTCCAAGGATGCACTCGGCCAGCTGGCCCGGACTTAGCCAGATGTGTTGTTTCAGAAGCTCCCAGCTAAGGAAGGACCCCGAGGTCCTTTCTTCCAATCAGATGTTGGCATGAGCCCTCTGGCCACCTGAACTCTGGAAGCTTCTGTCAAAACAGCAATTCCTAGCCTGTTACATCAGAGTTCTAGTTTAGGAGGGGGCTGGATATAATGTTATGGTGTTCTGGGGTTGTCTGGGATTTTCACCAGGCCACCAACACTTCGCCTGTGGAGATCTTGCTGGAGAGAGGGCCAGGAGGAGAAGATGGTTTCTTTTCTGACTTCTGAGAGCCCACAGAGATTGACAGGGTCCAGCACAAAGGACTGTGTGGCCCAGACCAGGAGACATGGCCAATCTGCGGGGTGGGAGATTGAGAGTCAGGTCTCACCATTAACACTTGTGGGGCCATCTGCACAGAACACCTGCCTCCTCCAGCCAGCCTCTCGGGCTGTGATTCAGAGCATCCTGTTCTAAGCATCATCTCTTCAACCTATTGTTTAAAAGGATGAAATGAATCTATTTCCCTGGCATTTCCTTTTCAAAGCTGGCAAAGCGGCTGCAACGCCTGCTTTATACTCAGTCAAGAAAGCATTTCATCATTTTCTAGGACAAAAATCCTGTGAAAGGAACAGCCCAGGTTGGTCTTTCATCATGAGAGATCAGGTCAGCAGGCCAGGGATGGAGAGAAGCCATTTGTTCTGGGAAGTGAATCAAAGTATCAAAGCTGCCTCCTGCAATTATTTAAATTAAATATTATGTTTCATGGAATGCAAGATATATAATTAATAAAGGTCCTCCACCTTTTTTATAGTCTTACTGAGCTGCAAAGAAATCATTACCAGAACAAACCTGTCCCGCAGTGCCCCAGATGATGGGTGTGTGCTCATGAGTTGATACGTGCATATGTGTGTGTGTGTGTGTGTGTGAGTGAGAATGTGTGCCTAAGTGTTTCTGAGGACTTGTGCCTTAGGAGTCATTTGACTATGAAAAGCCCACCAAGCCAACTTAAGTAAAAGGGAAGTTATCCTAAGGATTTGGGAACATCTCATTATAACAAACAAGTTGGTCAATTTCCCAACCCTGTCAGTGTCTGTACCTTCAGTTGGACCAAAGTGACCCGTCACTGACAGCCATAGCCCTTTGGACCAAAACATCTGATCCATGCTGCATCTCACTCCCAGAAATTTGAGATTGGGACAGAGCCTGCGAATTAGTCAGTCGGTGGTGGTTAGTCAGGAGGACATGTCTCAAAGACGAGTCAGTGCCAGAATTATGTAACGCTGTAACACAGTGGTTCTCAAATTCCTGCATGCCATAGGACAACCTGGGCATTTGTTACAAACATGGCTTCCTTGGCTCCATCCCCAGAGATCCAGGGCTCTGAATTGTTAATAAATACTCCACATAGATGGAATGCAGGATTTTAGCAAGAGGGAAAAGATAAGCAGATGAGAGATGAAAGACTTTCACTACCCCAGAGAGAAAAAGAAAGAAGGGAAGCTGCTGCTTTGGTTGAAGATGGCTTCCGTCTTCAGTTCCAGGCCCTCAGTTCCAGGCCCTTCAGTCTTTTCTGTCCTTGTGTTATATGGAGGCCTTTGATTCCTAAGATATCTTAAGTTGGCTTTTGTTTCTCACCACCAAATCCCTAAAAGCATTTGTGTTTATGGAACTCAAGGTCCAATTAGCTATAGCTGGTGGGAGAGGGTGGCAGGACCACCTGCTACAAACACAGCCTCTTTGACCCACCTCTTCCACAGGTACAATGGTAGGTTCTTTCTAAGAAGGGGTATTGTCTGGGAATACACCTCAAATGTATCTACTACATCTGAGAGGGTGTGAGGACCTGTGGGCATTTGTGTGCCTGTTGTGCCTGCATGTGCACAGCTCTGGTCTGCTGCCTGTGAGGCCTGGGTATGGTATTCTCTCAGAGACAGAAGCATAGTTGTGAATGGGTATGTTACTGAATCAGTCTGTGCATGTGAGTAGAAGAGGACTAAGCCAAACTGTATTCTAAGTTATAATTGTCCACATTAGAGATTCATCAACTATATCACTATATCTACCCATAGTACACCAGAATTATATTTAGAAATGAGCTTCTTAAAGAGATAGACCAGAGAGCCCTGTTGTTTGGAGGATGGTGGGGAAAAGATACTATTTGGAAAAGTAAAAGGTGGTAAAGGTTGCACCCAGAATACCTGGGGGCTGGGCAAAGACAGACACCCCAGGGGTCTTCAGGGTCTACTCTGAGCAGGCAGTTGGTTCAGTCTCTACAGTGTGGGAATGCAGCCCCATAGCCAGGAGATAACAAGGACACAATGTGTCTGGTGCGAAGTCACCAGGGAGTTGAGAGCCCACTCCATAATCAGAAAAGTCTGATACTGTCTCAATGGGATGATTTTTTTCTACCTTCATGGGACTCCTGCAGCATCCTAAGGGCACACGACATCTGTGATAGTCACTACAATATTACTCATCTTGCAACAGAAAGAAGAACAGCTCTCCTTTTCATAACCCCACCCAGCACTTTGTCTCTCTGATGTCATGTATTACTTTCTATCTCATGCCATATCATGTGCATGTCCAAGGAAGATGTCCATCATCACCTCCCTACCCACATGTCCTTGGAGGACACCTCAGTCCTCTACTCAGATCCTGCTCAGATCCCCTTTCACAGTGCTGTGTGCCCACCCCTCAGCTTCTGTGTGCTATGATACTGTTTGCAACTTCGACCTTCAGAGGCTTGCTCTTGGGCTCCTGAAGCTGCCACACGCACATCCACATATGCAGAGTCACAGGTTCAGGAGTGCCTGCGAGTGAGTTTACTCCCTGTTCCCTCCCCACCCTCCAGAAATGACCGGCTGGTACAAGGTTAAAAAGCTCATCTCCAAATACCATCACATTGGTATGAGGGCTTCAACATATTAATTTTAGAGGACACAATTCATGTGCCAATAAGCACATGAAAAAATGCTTAGCATTATTAATCATTAGATAAATGCAAACAAAACCACAAGATATCACCTTACACCCACTAGAATGGCCAGTAGATATCAAAAAGTCAGACACTAACAAATGTCATCAAAGATGTGGAGAAACTAGAACGCTTATACATTGCTGGTGGGAATGTAAAATAGTACAGCCACTTTGGAAAACATTTGACAGTTCCTCAAAATGTTAAACATAGATTTACCGTGTGATTCGGTAATTCCCTCCTAGGTACATACCCAAGAGAAATAAAACATAATCTACACAAAACATGTGCATGAATGTTTATAGCAGCATTATTTACAGTAGCCCCAAAGTAGAAATAACCCAAGCATCTATCAACAGATGAATAGAAAAACTGAATGGGGTATATCCACACAATGGAAAATTATTCAGCAATAAAAAAAAAAAAAATGAAGTATCTAAGGAACAAAAAGAACAAACTAATCAAAAACTGACTCACAAATACAGAGGACAATTCGGTGACCGACAGAGGGAATGGGGGGTTGAGAGGCTGGGATAATGGGGTAAAGGTTTAAAGAAGTACAAATTAATAGTTGATAAAGTGTCATGAGGATGAGGAGCACAGCATAGGAGATGCAGTTAGCATTAATATATTGTCTAGGTGAAAAACCAGAGAAGAGAAGAAGCAATTAAGGGGATAATTTTATAAACTATATAAACGTCTAACCAATGTATTGTACACTTGAAACTAATAAAAATTTTCAAAAAAAATGTTAAAACACCATAAAAGACATTACAGCTATTAATAATCACAAAAAAAAAAAGAATCAAGTACTGATAACAGGTTATGACATGTAGAGGCATACTGTGTTTATGTGCTGGAAGATTCAGTAAAATGTTATTTCTCCCTGAAGCAATGTATAGATTCAAAGCAATCTCAATCAAAACACCAGGAGGATTTTTTGTAGTAATCAACAAGCTGATTCCAGAATTCATACTGAAATATGAAAGACCTAGAAGAACCTAACAAAGTTGTAAAAGAAGAAAAAAGTGGGAGAACTAACACTCCCTGATTTTAAAACTTACCGCTAATCTATAGTTATCAAGATAAGTTTTGCTGTAAAGAAAGACAAATAAATCAATGAAACAAAAAATAGAATCTAGAAATAGACCCACACATATATGGACAATTGATTTTCAACAATGGTGCAAAACCAATTCAATGGAGAAAAGATACAAATAATACAAATAATACAGGAACAATTGGCTTTCCATGTGCAAGAAAAACTAACTTTCACTCATATTTCGTACTATTTATAAAAATTAACTCGAAATGAATCATAGATCTAAATGTAAGCACTAAAACTATAAAAATTTTAGAACAGGAGAAAATCTTTATGATCTTAGGTTAGAAAAAGAGTTCTTAAATATGATACCAAAAGTACAAACTGATAAATTGGACTTCATTGAAATTAAAAATTTCTTCTCTTTGAAGGACACTAAAAAGAGTAATAAAACAAGCAACGGACTGAAAGAAAATATCTATGAATCATTTACCTGCTAAAGAATATGTATCCAGAATATACAAAGTACTCTCAAAACTAAATAATAAGAAAACAACTTAATTAAAAATGGGTGAAATATTTTAAAAAACACTTCACCAAAGAATACGTATGGATAGCAAATAAACACATGAATATTTTAAACTTCATTAATTATTAGGGAAATGCAAATTAAATTTACAATGAGTTATTACTACAGACCCATTTAAATAGTTAAAATAAAAAAGACTGACCATACCAAGTATTGGCAAGGATGTGGAGAAACTGGAACTCTCATACACTGCTAATGGGAATGAGTTTGTCAGTTTTTTTTAAAGGTAAATATATACCTAGCATATGTTCTAGGCTTCCAGTTCTGAATATTTACTCAAGAGAATGAATGCACATATTCATACAAAGACTTATAGATGAATGTTCACAGCAGATTTATTTGTAACAGCCAAAAGCTGTAAATGACTCAAATGTCCATTAACAGATAAATGGATAAACAAATTACAGTATAACCACACAAGGGAATATTACTCAGCAATAAAAAGAGCGAACTGTTGATAGATCCAAAAACATAAGTGAATCTCAAAATTATTATGCTGAGGGAAAGAAGATAGACAAAAAGAGTACATTCTGTATGATTCCATTTATATAAAATTCTAGAAATTACAAACTAATCTATAGTCACAGACAGCATATCAATGTTTGCTTGGTGTGATAGGCAACCTCTAAAATGGCTCCTTACAATTGCCATCTCCTGGTATCCACACTCTTGTGTAATTCCTTCCCCTTGAGATTGTGCTGGATATAGTTACTTGTACATAATGAATAGAATATGGCAAAAATGAACAGAATATGAGATTAGGTTATAAAGAAATGATGACTTCCCTCTGTCTCTCTGTCTCTGTCTCTGTCTCTGTCTCTCTCTCTGTCTCTGTCTCTCTCTCTGTCTCTCTGTCTCTCTGTCTCTCTGTCTCTCTGTCTCTCTGACTCTCTCTCTCTCTCTCTCTCTCTCTCTCTCTCTCTGATGAAATCGGCTGCCATATTGTAAGCTGCCCTAAAGAGAGGCCCACATGGCAAGAAACTAAATAAGGGCTTCAGCCAATAGCTAATAAGAAACTAAAGTCCTTGTTTCAACAGCTTGTGAAGAACTGAATCCTGCCAACAATCATTTAAGTCTGGATGCAGATCTTGTAGCCGAGCTGTAAGATGAGACCACAGCCCTAGCCAACAACTTGGTTACAACCTTGGGAGAGACCTTGAGGCAGAGGCTCCCAAGTAAGTTTTGCCAAGATTCCTGACCCATGCAAAATGAGATATGATAAATTTCTTTTGTTCTAAGCTGATAAGTTTGGGGGTTATTACACAGCAATAGACAATACATCTGTAGTTTTGGGGTTTGGGCAGGTGTGAGAGGCTGGAGAGAGGGATTGCAAATGGGCATCAAGAAACTTTGGGGGTGATGAGTATGTTCATTATCTTGATTGTAGTGATGGTTTCATGGGTGTATACCTGTATCAAAACTTATTCATTTATGCACTTTAAATATATGCTGTTCATTGTATGTAAATTATATCTCAATAAATTTGTTTTTAAGTTGCTGTGAAGTCAAATGAGACTTCATCAATGGATTCAGCAACATGGAAGTCAGCGATCTAGGATGACTAACTGTCTGGATTTGCTCAGGACTGATGTGGTTCCTGGAATGCAAGACTTTCCATTTTAAAACCATGGTGGGATGAGCTGGTCACCCTACTGATGACACTAACAAAATGACAAGGGCATCTATTGTGGAAGTGAATAGCAACTTTGTCAAAAGCTGTTTCAGTGGAATGGTGGGGATAAAAGCCTTTTAGAATAGTTCAACAAGATGGGAGAAGAATTGGAGACATTGAATATAGACAACTCTTTGGAGGAATTTTGTTGCAGCAGGAACAGGAGCATTGTGGTAGTAGCTGGAGGGGATGTGAAGTCAAGGATGTAAGTTTTAAGAAGGGAATCATTTCAGTCTGCTTGTGTGCTAATGGAAATAATCTAGTGGAGAGAAAATGTTTTACAATACTGAGAAAAGATACTTAAGGATGAAAGCCTCCAGTAGGTGAGATCTAATTCTCAAAGCAGTCTCAACAGGTGGCCAGAGGCTCCCTGCCAGAACACAGAGGTTCCCCTAATGGGTCATGAGGACCCAAAAGCACATGTTCTTTCTTCAGGTTTTACAGTCAAGTGATTCATACATCTATAGACTCTCGTATTTTAGGACAACTCAGGGTCACTTAGTACTAACCTAATGAATAAGTCACAAAAGTTTACTAAAGTACGCTATTCATAAACTAAAATGACCCGGGACTCTGATTGTTCCCTTTGCTAAGAAATCTGGCTGCCACACAACACTTAGCAATGTTGTCAAACTCCTACCCTGCATGCACACTGCAGATGGTTAGAATTTCACAATTTGGGGGAAGGACACATGGTCAGGATTTCATCATTGTCACCCTGAAAAGGCTGTGGTGGCCTTACTATTTTTATTTTAAAAATCTCTTCAAGTTTATCTTTAACATTATCCATTTTACTTTTTGTGCATTATTAGGTTAATTTCACAGTCTATAGTGATCCAAGTTTGCATCAATAATTTTTAACCTATAATTTTCCTATAATATAGACTTTAAAACAATGTAAGTTTGGTGCTCAGCTATGAGTCACTCAAATCTCAATTGCCTGTGGGGGAACATATCATATGTGCTGAACTGCTTCTGAATATTGGTTACTTTAATAAGTAAAATAAAATTATTGAATGACTTTTAAGTTTTTAGGGAAATGTTTTCTAATGCAAAAATCTATTGGTTATGTTTACATTCTTTTAAAGTAACTAATAAGCGAATCATAGTGCTGGCAACATGATAAATCTAGCTTGTTTTATTTCTTCTCTTTCTTTACAATCCTTGCGTTTTTCCCCTAGTGGAAACTTGAGGGGAGGGGAGAACACAAAGCCTTCTATCCTGCCTGTGGGTGCCACAATCGAAAGGTTCAGGAGCTCCTATTGCAGAAGGGCTTTTTCTAGGGCTTCTCAGGACAAGGCTTTGTGCCAGCACAGGCAGAGTTTATGGCTCCCAAACCTTGTCAGCCACAGTTTTCCTAATTCCAGGCTGGCCACACAAGCACGCATGGGCCATCCTTTCTTCTTAAGGCCCAGCGCAGAGAACATTATGGCTGTGCTGCAACAAGTAACATCTCCTTTTCTGGGCCGCGTCTTTCCTCTTTTTCCTTTTTTCCTTTGGCTTCTCTCTTTTCTGTGCCGAAAGATGTACTGTTCTAACTATAGTTTCTGACAGGTGTGCAGCCATGGCAGGGACGCCACGGTCCAGCTGTCCCCAGACACATGGATTTTCTCCAACCGTCTCGAGGGAATCATAGAGCCCTGAGCACATTCGCTGAGTGAGGACAGCCCTTCCGGCCATGGCAGGGGGGAGGGGCAAAGGCAGGGGTAGCTTCTCATTCCCAAAGCAAAGCAGAGCCCAAGAGAGTGTGCAAGAAATCCCCAGATCTGGGAGGACTGCTCTGGTTCAACAAGGAATCAGGAATTAGTTCTTGTTTTCTCATTCGCAGCAGAGACTGCCAGATGTCTCCTCAAACTCCATCCCCTCCTCCTTTTTTCTCATTAATATAGCCCTTGTATGAGCCTTACCTGGCTCAGATCAAGTACTCACTACAAGTGAGCTACTGCTGTATCATTTAATCCTTGCCACAACTCATTGTATAGGAGAGTTCATACTTATGCCCACTGATATACCCGAGATCTCACAGCCAACAGGTGGCGGAGATGAGATTCAAATCCAAGTCTGTCTGAATCAGAGATGGATCCCTTTCCCTTTCTACCTCCTGTCTTCCTAAAAAAAGAAAGAATTCACATGAAGAGGTGGGAACCTTAGAAAGAACCTGTGAGACCCCAGCTTATCTCTGGGGATCAGATCATCCCACAGAACAGGTGGCAGCTTCTCCCCAGGCCCCTGAACTTTCACTCCTCTCTCTTAGTACACGGTCCCAAGCTGCGTGCTGAGTACGGGCTCAAGGAGGAAGTAAGAAATGGAGAGGAAAGGCAAAGGGAAGAAAAGGGAGAGGAAGGAAGGAAGGAAGACACCGAACGGGCATGTCCCCAGCTATCTGTCCAGCCCCAGGTGAAAGGTAGTTTACCAGTGAGGAACTACATTCAGTTGAGAATAACAGAGGTGACACTTAAACATGCGAGGGTGCATTTTTGTTTCTCCCACACATGAGACAGAGGTAGTGGTGTTGTATGAGTGGTTCAAAAATGTCAGGTCTGCATCGCTACTTCTCTTGGCCTTTTATTCATGGTTACAAGACAGCTGCTGCCTCTCTAATTATTATGATCCATGCAGAAAGAAAAGAAAGCAAATAATTCTTAGAACTCTTCATTTATGTCTTATTGGCCAGAACTGTCCAGGAAATATAAAGTTTTAGTTTTTATTATTATTATTATTTATTGAGGTAACATTGGTTAATAACATTATATAATTTTCACATGTACAAGGTTACAATTCAAAATCTGTGTACTCTATTGCATGCCCACCACCGAAAGTCTAATTTCCTTTCATTACTATATATTCGATACCCTCCCCCCACACTCCTTCCCCTCTAGTAACCACCATTCTGTTGTCTGTATCTGCGTTTGCTTTTGTTTGTTTTGTTAGTTTGTTTGTTACTTTTGTTTTATTTTTAGCAAGGCTTCTTTGTTCTGTCACCCCCTTCCCTGCTTCCTTCTCCACTTTCCAGTCCCAGGAAATGATCTCTGAAGTACAAAGGAGGCTCCCCTTGAACATGTAACCTCAGGAGAAAGGAAATGCATGT
>NW_006442512.1:3281833-3292777 GCF_000325575.1 Pteropus alecto
CCAATCGCAGAAGTTTCAGACTTGACTTCCAGAGCACAGCTCTGTCCCAACGTGGTCCACTGGGCTTTCTGTAGCTAGATGGTTCCTGTGGGAGAGCCCTGGTCCCTAGGACATACAGAGAAGGTAAGAATTGACTATAGCTGTCAGGGAACAACTAGGATGTTTTCAGCTACAAGTCGCAGAAAGTCACAACTCAAAGTATCTTTAACATGTGAGGGAGTTTATTATCTCACATATCAGGAAGCCCAGAGATGGGAAGAGAGGACTCCAGAGTACCTCAGCTCTCCAACTTTTCTCTGTGGTTTCTGAGAACTGCCCCACTCTTTGTGTTGGCTGGTAGCAAGATGGTCATAGAAGTTTCCAGGCATTACAGCTGGACGAGAAGAGACCATCTCTTCCTGGGGTTATTTATTAGAAGTGACAAAACCTTTCCCATAAGCCCCCCTGCAGATTTCCTCTCATGTCTCCTGTGGCCCTCCACATGGCCTGGGCTTCATCACACCATGGGGCGGGGTTCTAATGCCAAGGGGGCAGAGAGAGAGAGAGAGAGAGAGAGAGAGAGAGAGAGAGAGAGAGAGAGGAGGGAGGGCAAAAGGAGAGAGGGAGAGGAAGGGAGAAAGAGAGGAAGAGGGAGGGAGGGAGGGAGGGAGAGAGAGGGAGAGAGAACACCAGATGGAAGCTGTATCTCTTCTCATGACCTAGCCTCAGAAGTCATGCAGTGTCACATCTACCGCATTCTATTCATGGAGGCAGTCTCAGAGTCCCAACAGCTTCAAGGAGAGGAGCATTGGAATCTAACTCTTGATGAGGCGATGGCAAATTCTGGAAAAGCACATGAGAACTGATGGATTATGGCAACTATCAGAAAATGCAATCTGCCGCATAAGAAGATCCAGTGGCCTTTTGCACAATACTCCCATCCCCACTTTCCACACACACACTGCTCACTTCCATATACAGGTCTTACCTGCCAGGATCTAGATCACCTGCAGAACTCTACAGCAAGGGAGTCCGGAAAATGTTTCTAGCTCTTTTTCAGCCTCCATAGCACATGAAGATAAACAGAAAGGGGGTTGGAATGAATGGTGAATGAAACAGCTTCCTCTGCCACAGCTAAGGAAGAAAAAAGAGAAATTAAATAAATGATTGGGAAGTAGCCAGCAGGGTCTGGTCCAGATCCTTACCTTTTCTACTGCTTAACTCTTTCCTGTAGCATTCAACAAATATTTGTCAAGCATCTCCCATATTCCAGGCAAGCTAGACTTTAAACAAGACAGATAGGGATTTTTAGAATCTATGGAAGACAGTCTTAAGCAAAGAATTATTATAACTAAACATGCATTTACAATTTTTATGAGGACTTTAAAAAGAAGTAGATATTCTGTACTTCCTTTTCCCACATATGTATCTTGTTAGCCAGCCTGATAGGAAACTTCAGGCTTTAGAGACAGCACCGAGCCTTCCTTCAGAAATCTTCTATAAGCATTATAGGACAAAATTCATCTCGGTCCTCAGATGTTACTCACAGTATTAATTACCTAAAGTTAAGCAGCAAAGATTAGTAAAGGTAAATAAATGTTTAAATGAATGTAAAATTCTGAACCAGGCTGGGATTGTCAGTATCTGGACAAACTTGGCACTAACCGAAGCAAAATAGAGGCGTTGGCTTCCAAGATGAAAAAAAGCTCAATTTCAGATACACCCCAGATACTAACAAGAGTAGGAAATGGGCTCTAGCTCAGGACAGAAGTGTGAAATCACAGTGCCACGGCCTGCATTAGCCTCTTGTTTCAGGAGATGAAAATGGTAGAGTTCCTCAGCATCAGCTATGGCTGGAACTTCAGCTCCCAAGGAAAACCTACCATCCATTCCAGGGAAATGAGGGTGCTGACAAGGGGAGGGGGTAACCGTGATTGGATTGTGTGTCTGGAAACAATTACACCCATATTGATTGACACTGAAGTTACTCTTGTGGCTTATGGTTCAGTGACCCCAGTCGGGTTTGCGTTTTAGCCATGTTAACATCAACTCCTCATTATGGGCTCACCTCATAAGGCTCTTTCAGTGACTAAGGCAAGTAGTAGCTGCATTGACGAAATTGTAATATGCATTAAATCATACGTTATTTCATCAATTAACTGAACGAAGTTAAGGAATAAACAGTACAGCCTCACACCCATTCTTTTCCTCTCTGATGTTTTCTTCTAAAGAAACAAACACACAGCTTCATTACCAACAAGCTCAGAATAAATTAATAGGAGCTGAAATCCGTGAAATTAGATTCGCTTTTCTAATTAGCTGGAGAGTTCACAGATAGCGGGGCGGTCTTTCTCACAGGCTCTCTTCTTCTCTGGAAGAGGATGGCCATTTGTGATCTCAGAAAATTAAACCCTCCCCTCCTTCATTCTACAAAGAAATTTCTGATTGAAGTGTAAATGTGAATTTCCTTTGGCCACCTGGAAGATCATTTTGAAGTTGCAAATCTTGAGCAAATTCCTCATTAATTCCACCCTGTGGTTGGGAGATTGTGTGATCCAACAATTTCAATTTTCAAAGAAATTTTTGGTGTTTTGTTTTGTTTTTTTACTAATAACATCCTCAGCTTTGTTGGCACCCTCCTCCGTGGAGTGCAAAGTGATTTTAAGACTTTTTGTGTTAATTCTCACATTCTAGACAGAAGAGATAGGGGCCGGGAGAGAAAACAACTGCTTTCCTGACAAACAAGCAAACGAAGCCGAGGTCAGAAGCGAGGGGCCCAGGGAGGCATGGAGCAAAGTTCTTAAGATGACCCAACAGGTCAGCGGCAGCCCTAGAGCATCTCAACTGTTATTTTATTTTTTACTCCCAGCTAGCTGACCATCACACTTACCTCCAAAAGCCTAAAATTGTCAAACAAACCCAGGGGGCTCTCTCTAAGTGAGGACTCCGGATACCTGACACTCTATTCTAATGATTCGCTAAGTGACTTAAACAGGAAAAATTTGTCCAGAGGAAGAATAGGCTCCCTGTCCACAGCAGCTAGATGCCCAGTTTTCAGAAATTTCTTCATTCATGTGTACATTCAATTATCTGACAAATGTTTATTGAGCAAAGCACCTACTAGATACCAGATTCTGGGTGCTGGTGATATAGAATTGAATAAAATAAACAAAAATTGTTGCTTTCACAAAAGTTATACTAGTGGGGAAGAAAAACAATAGACAAGATGAATAAACAAAATATAAGGTTTGTTAAGTGGTGACAAATGCTAGATAGAAAATGAAGAAGGGATGTGGGATTTAAAATGTCAGAATGTATGAGAGTTTGAATTTTTTGGCGCGATCAGAGAACATGGTATTGAAAAAGCCCAAAAAGAAATGGAAGACCACCATAGATGCTGTGGAGGATAACACAGCCATGGGCAGAACTTGAGACTAGATATTTCCAGTAGTCTCTTGGGGTAAATTTCTGCTTATACATTTGTGGACTTGGCCAACATCTACCCTTAACATGGTTGTGGGAATTAAGAAAATAATATCTGTACTGAATAGATTGGTGTCCCCTCAAATTCATGTTCACCTAGAACCTCAGAATATGACCTCATTAGAAACAGGATCTTTGCATATACAATTACTTAAAATAAGGTCATTTCATATTAGGGTGGGCCCTATACTCAATGACTGGTGTCCCTATAAGAAGGCTACTCAGAAACACAAAGTACACACATGGAGAAGACAGCATGTGAAGATGGAAGCAGAAATTGGAGTGATAGAGCTACAAGCTCAAGAAGACCAAAGATTACAAGCAACCTCCAGAAGCTAAGAGAGAGGTATGGAACAAATTCTCCCTAAGAGGCTTCAGAAGGAACCATTTCTGCCTACACCTTGATTTTGGACTTCTGGATTTCTGAACTGTGAGATAATAAATTTCTGTTGTTTTAAGGCACCCAGTTTGTGATAATTTGTTATGAAAGTCCTAGGAAACCAATACAGATTCTGGTACCTGGAAGTGATGCTGCTGTAACAAATACCTAAGGTGCGAAAGGTTTTGGAATTAGGTAACAGGTAGAGGCTGGAAGAATGTTGAGGTGAATGATAGAAAAAGCCTAGAGAAATTGTTGGTAGAAATATGGATATTAAAGGAGATTCTGATGAGAGCTCAGAAGAAAGTTAGGAGGATAATAGAGAAAGCTTCTGTCATCTTGAGGAAAACATATATTGTCATGAAAAGAAATTGATAGAAATATGAACATTAAAGATGTGTCTGATTAGATCTCAGATGAAAGTGAGAAGCATGTTATTGGAAAGTGGAAGGAAAGTGATCCTTATTACAAAGTGGCAGAAAACTGGGATGAATTGTGTTCTAGTGTTGGGTGGAAAGTAGCACTTGTAAGTGATGAACTTCGATGTTAAGCTGAGATTTCCAAGCAGAATAAGAAAAGTGTAGGCTGGTTTCTCCTCACTGCTTATAGTAAAATGTGAGAGGGAATATATGAATAGAGAAGCAGCTATTAAACAAACAGAAACCTGACTTGATGATTTGGATTTGAAAAATTCTCAGCCTAGCCATATCATAAAAGATGCTTAAGGAATGGGTATGGGCGGACAACCTTCTACTCAAGAGATTAGGTGTGTAATTTATTAATCCAACTCACCATTTCAGCAGAAGCCAGGAATAGAGATGAGGACTTGTTACCCAAGGAAGCTCTATAAAGAACCCTCATGTATCATGACATGGATCCTCTTGACATACACAGAAGACCTACAAGGATTTTGAGAATGTTGTAACACCAAAACCACTACCAGCTTGGAATGAAGGAAACAGAGATAGGACAAAATGAAGATCACCAATTTCTGGGATTTTTCAGGCAGGAAACCAGTCAATAGCACTACTCGGCTGTGAACGCGGGTTATCTTTCAAGAAAAGAGATGAATGACTTTGAGGGGAGCTCAAGGCCAGTGGGGCTGCCTGTGGTTCCCCTAAAGAAAGTGGCAACCAAAATGAAGAGAAAGCGAACAAGTTAGACCAAACAGGAACAGATGAAAGAAAATGCCATTCACCATATAATTGGAAGAAAATATATAATAAGCTACACAGGCTGGGAATTTATAGAAAACCTTAACTGATATGAATGTGATTTAAAGATAACTTTTCATTTTAGATCTTATTAAAGAACTTTCTAAAATGTAGAAAAAAGAAAAAGAAAATGGCGCCCAATAAACAAGGGCCCCTGAGCAGCAATTCTTGTTCTCCACATGTAGCACAGAAGCAAAGGAAATTAGTAGACCACAGAGACAGAGGCCAAAGGGCTTAAGAATCAACAGTAACCATGACAGATTGGCCAGAGATTCTAATCCTATTTTCCAGGCACCACATTAACCTCCATATGCTAGTGAAATCCTAAAGAGTAGAGGGAGGCTCAATAATTACTAAAATGGAATCTTCCATTATCCTTGTGGGATGAAGACACAACATCATTATTAGGTTGTTTTAAAGGAAAGAAAGAACGTGTATATTTTTGATACACCTGAGTGCAGAGATTAGAATTTATATTTATCCAAATGTTTCTAATTGTCTTCATAAAAAGTATTAAATCAAATGATACTCCTATAATCAATGTATAAATGTAGCTGTTTCCTCAGATTTATTAGCATTAAATGTATGTTATCTATTGTTGCATAACAAATTACCCCACAATTTAGTATCTTAAAGCAAAGTATATTCTGTTGATTCTTAAGCCCTCTGGCCTCTGTCTCTGTGGTCATGATTTTATTGATTTGCTGGGAAATTCCTTTCCTGGCTTGTCTTGGGCTCACTCATTCGGCTGCATTCAGCTGGAAGTTCAGCTGGGCTGGAGGGTCTAGATAGCCTCACTCACATGTCTAGTGCCGGATGTCAGCTGGAACACTTTGGTTTTCCTCCATGGAACACTTTGTTGATGGCTCATCTTCCAGTAGGCTAAACTGGCTTTCATACAAGGTAGGCTTAGGGCACATTTCAAGGGAAGGAAGTTAGAAGCTTCAAAAGCCTAGCTCTGAAGTTCACACAAGGTCATTTGTGCCACATTCTGTTGAAAAAAATCAAGTCATTACACCAGCCCAGGTTCAAGGAGGTAGAGAATTGACTCTACCTCTTGATGAAAAAAGAGACAATATCACTTGTAAAGATATGTGAACGTGGGAAGACAAGATCCCCTGGGGGCTGTCGTTATAATGACCTACCATAATCTACCCTCTGGCCCCAATGATTCACATACTCCCACATGAAAATACATTCTTCCCCTCACAAGACCCCCAAATTTTCAACCAATTACAGCATCAGATTCCAAGTCCAGAATTTCATCATCTAAATCAAATTCAGAGTAGATGGGAGTCCTTGGGTGCAGTTCCTTGGATAGTGCTCACACTGATCCAGAGACCTACAAATTAAAAAGACAAGTTATTTGACCTCAACACGTGGTGAGGGAGCCCTAGACAAGATGGAAGAGTAGATAAATGCTGTGCTCACTTCCTCTCACAACAACACCAAGATTACAACTAAACTACAGAACAACCATCACTGAGAGTCACTTGAAGTATGGCTGAACAGAAGTCCTATAACTAAGGACATACAGAAGAAGCTACATCGAGACTGGTAGGTAGGGCAGAGACATGCATTGGACTGGTCCCACACCAATGCATGGTAGTTAAAAATCAGGAGGGATATCTCAGCTGCAGAGGTCCCCCCTGAGAAGCGAGGGGTCCCAGCTCCACACAAGGGTCCCCAATTCAGAGTTCCAGTGCCAGGAAGAGAAGTCTCTACAACTTCTGCCTGTGAAAAGCAGCAGAGATTGTGGCTAAGTGAGATGCAGGGCAGCTGGAGTTGCAGATATTTCTCTTAAGGGATCCATGCACATACTTATTTGCTGACAGATTCACTTGCTCTGAGCTTCAGCGCTGGGGCAGCAATTTGAAAGACACCAGGGAGAAACTGAATTGTCTGGTTTCTGGGCAAGTTCTGGAGGGGCAACTCTCTCCCAGACAGAAGTGCTGGCAGAAACCATTGTTCTTCTGTTGAGCCCTGCCCCCACGCAGTGTGCAGACACAGACGGCCATCAGTGTGAGATTCCATCAACCTGGATAACACCATTTGCCCCTCCCTGGTGATTCCCTGAGACCCCGACCCACCCAACTTATGGACCCACCCAAGCCACTTCCACTGGCTTTTCCATAAAAAATGGCCTGTCTTGGCTTATGCTGTGGACTATCCTAAAATCTCTCAAATGTTCACAAACTCCAGACAAACAGCATCTGGCCTCAGCATGCCTCATGCCTCTTGCTAAGCAGCCCCAAGCCCAGCACTACCAGCAGCCAGCCTCAGTTTACAGCTTAGCCTCTCCTAGACACCTCCAAGCCCAACGCAAGTGGCAACCATCTGCAGATGCAACAGAGCCCCTACCAGAGGACCCAGAACCAACATACCTGGTGGCTGCTTCAGACCACACCAGAGCACCACCCAACCACCTCCACAAATGACACACTCAAAGGGCAGACTGGGCAGGCACGAGAGCCCTACTAAAACAAATCCTGCTCCATAAAGTCAGCCCCTGCACGACAGCTCCTCCACTGTAGTCATGGCCAGTCCTCACAACCAATCAGCCTGAGAGTCAATACTTCCCGTTGATGTGCCAATAGCAATCGAAGCTCAACTACAACAAAAGGGCATACGCAACTGACACAAGGGACACACCTGGAGCCCCTGGCTCAAGTGACCAGAAAGACTGCACCACTGTGTCCCATAGGACACTTACTATATAAGGCCACCCTACTAAGACTGGGAGACATAGCAGCTCTACCTAATATATAGAAACAAACACAGAAAGGTACCCAAGATGGTGAGACAAAGAAACATGTCTCAAATGAAAGAACAGAACAAAGCTCCAGAAAAAGTACTAAATAAAATGAAGATAAGCAGTCTACCAGACGCAGAGTTCAAAATACTGGTTGTAAGGATGCTCAACAATCTCAGTGAGAACTTCGACAAAAAGATAGGGAACATAAAATTAGAGATATAAAACTTAAAAAAGCAACCAGTCAGAATTGGAAAATATAATAATTGAAATAAAGAAGACATTAGAGGGAATCAACAATGGATTAGGTGAAGGAAAGAATAGAATCAGTGATTTGGAAGATATGGTAGCAGAAAACACCCAATCAGAACAGTGAAAAGAAAAAAGAGTCCAAAAACATGAGAATAGTTTAAGGGGCCTCTGGGACAACATGACGTGTACCAACATTTGAATCCTAGGTGTACCAGAAGGAGGAGAGAGAGTAAGGAATAAAGATGAACCCAAAGAGGCTCACACCAAGACACATTATAATTAAAATACCAAAGGTTAAAGACAAAGAGAGAATCTTAAAGTGGCAAGAGAAAAGTAGTTAGTTACCTACGAAGGAATTCCCATAAGACTGTCAGCTGATTTCTCAACAGAAACTTTTCAAGACAAAATGGAATGGCACAAAATATTCAAAGTGATGAAAAGCATGGACCTACAACTAAGATTACTCTACCTAGCAAAACAATCATTTAAAATCAAAGGACAGATAAAGAGCTTCCGAGACAAGAAAAAGCTGAAGTAATTCATCACCACTAAATCAGTATTACAAGAAATGTTAAAGGGATATTTAAGAAGAAGAAAAAAGTCAAGAACATGAATAATAAAATGGCAATAACTACATATATACCAACAATTACTATAAATGTAAGTGAATAAAATGTTCCAATCAAAAGACAGCGTGGCTAAATGGATAAGAAAACAAGACTCCTACATATGCTGCCTACAGACACTTCAAATTGAAAGATACATATAGACTGAAAGTAAAGAAATGGAAAAGATACTTTATGAAAATGGAAATGAAAAAAAAGTTAGGGAAGCAATACTTACACCAGACAAAATAAACTTTAAACAAAGGCTATAGCAAGAGATAAAGAAGGACCCAGTTATCTCACTTCTGGATATTTATACAAAGGAACCTAAAACACTGCTTCAAAGAGACATATGTTCATTGCAGCATTATTTACAATAGCTAAGATATGGAGGCAAACTGGGTGCCCATCAATGGCAAAATGGATGAAGAAGAGGTGGTGCATATATACAATGAAATATTACTCAGCCATAAAAAAGAATGAAATCTTTCCCCTGCAACAACATAGATAGACCTAGAGGGCATTGTGCTGAATGGAGTAAGACAGAGAAAGACCACATGGTTTCACTTATATGTGGAATCTAAAGAACAAAATAATCAAACAAAACAGAAACAAACTCACAGATACAGAGAACATTTTGATGGTTGCTAGAAGGAAGGGAGTTTGAGGGTAGGTGAAAAGGGGGAAGAGATTAAGAAGTGCTAATTGATAGTTACAAAATAGTCATGGGGATGTAAAATATAACATAAGGAATATAGTCAATAGTGTTGTAATAACTGTGTAGTGTCAGATGGGTACTGGATTTATCAGGGTGATCACTTTGTAAGTTATATAAATGTCCAATCACAGTTGGTGATCACTTTGTAAGTTATATAAATGTCCAATTACAGTTGGCATACAATATTAATTAGTGTTGTACACTAATTAATATTGTATGCCAACTGTAAGTGAAAAATAAAAAACTAAATAAAATTTTTTAAAGAAAAAATTGGTGAGACAGGGATTAGCTAGCCCCCAAAAGACACCTTCATTTAAAAGTGGGTAAAAAAACAGTAGTCACTGTTCCACTGCAATTTTGAAACCTAGCTGAGCACACGTCAGCAGTTCCTCCAACTTTAGAAGCCAAGAGTATTCCTTGATTAAGGCTTATTTTCTGCTTTCTGGGAGTGCTTCTCCAATCACTGTTCTTGATCCACACTCTGGGCTCCAGGCTCCACCATTTTAGACACCTTTCCTTTTCAATAATTAATGGGAAGATTGAAAGGAAACATAGCAAAATGAGAGACATCCCCAGATCTCTCCCCTTGAAACAACAAGAAGCTGAAAATCTAAAACTCAACAAAAAACACCCAAACTGCACACCAGCATGACTGAGCGTGGGATCTGCACATAAGAGCTAACACAAGTCAGAACCCCAGGTGTCGGGCGGTGGACTGGGAGAAATAAAGAAGCTGCCACTCGCAGCCACTAAAGCTCTCTGTCAGGGGAGGGGAAGGGGCGAAGGTGCAACGACTTCCCTGAAGCCCTGCCGGGGAGAGTTTGTGAGTTCCACGAAGCCAGTGGCAGGGCCCATCATCAGGGCAGAAAGCAGAGAAGCAGATGGCAGAGAAAAAACAGTTGATTTTTACTGGCCATGGTTGCAAAACCGAGGCTGAGCCGCATCCCCAAACCCTAACCCAGAGGGTCCCTCCCCCCATTACCCTCCAAGACCAATCACCACGAAGCCCCAGGGGAATCTGGCAAATGCTACCAAAACTGTTGCTGAAACAGACAAGTACTGAAACTGAGATTAGCGACCTTGATTAAATATCTACAAGAAAATAAAGATATTACATAAAGGCATTATTAAGGCTTTATATAAAGCAGGGATCCAAGAGGCTTAGACGCCACCTACTGGAAACCAAAAGAAAAGCGCCTTCTTTGCAGCAGGCTAAAGACCTTTACATAATAAATTTTCTTTCTGGAAAAAAAGCAGAATACACTTCCAGTAATGCCCAGGCGGAGAAATAGTTCATTAAACACCAGGGACAACCAAGGTGACAAGGCAGCTCAGAAAGAAAGAGAAAAATCTCCAGAAAATAAGCTTACAGACATAGGAATATGCAGCTTAAATGACAGAATTCAGGATGGTACTTCTGAAAAAATTCAGTGAGATCCGAAATGAGTCATATAGACAATTTCAGGAATTGAAAAAGCAACTAGATGAGCAGAGCAAGGAGATTGAAACCTTCAAAAAGAACAGAATAGAACTTCTGGAGATAAAAAAAAAAAAAAAAAAAC
>NW_006442512.1:3296193-3304383 GCF_000325575.1 Pteropus alecto
TCAAAACCACAATGAGATACCATCTCACACCTGTTAGAATAGCTGTTATCAATAGGACAAGTAATAAATGTTGGAGAGGATACGGAGAAAAAAGAATCCTCATACACTGCTGGTGGGACTGCAAATTGGTAGAGCCACTATGGAAAATGGTATGGAGGTTCCTCAAAAAACTAACAATTGATCTACTATATGATCCAGCAATCCCTCTACTGGGTATTTACTCCAAAGATTGAAAACCCATATCCAAAAAGATATTTGCACACCGATGTTCATAGCAGTATTATTCATGGTAGCCAGGATGTGGAAGCCACCAATGTGTCCTATGATAGATGATTGGCTAAAGAAGCTGTGGTACATATATACAATGGAATATTACTCAGCCATAAGAAGAGATGAAATACTGCCATTTGCAACAACATGGATGGACCTCGAGATAATCATGCTAAGTGAAATAAGCCAGACAGAAAATGTTGAAAATCACATGCTATCACTTATGTGTGGGATATAAACCTAAAAGCAACAAATGAACAGGACAAACAGAAACTCATGGACATGGTCTGTAGACTAGTGGTTACCAAAGAGTAGGGGGTGGAGCAGGAGGGGGAGGTAGAAGGGGTAAAGGGGGTCAAATATAGGGGTTTTGGGGGAGGGCGAACTGGGTAAAGGGATCAAATATATGGTAGCTGAATGAAACTGGATTTGGGGTGGTATACATATGATAGAATATACAGATGTGAAATTATAAGGTACACCTGAAAATTATATAATTGTATTAACTCAAAAACTTAATTTAAAAAAAATTAATGGATCATATTTATAGCTGGATGACTCTCCCTATTTGCTTCCTACTGTGAAAAATTGGAAGCCCAGAGATCTTTTTAATTTGTTGTTTGTTCTCCTTTTAATCCAAATTAGTAGTATTTTTGCCAGGGTAATTCTCTTTAAAATTGTGTGAATTTTCCATAAATCTAGCTGGGAGTCACTACATCCTTCAAAAGCCACATTTACCTCTATACCTCTTTCTACTTTAGGTAAGTGTCAGGGCTGTATTAGAAGCTCTTTTTGTCTAGCTAAGATCTACTAAATGCCACCTTTAATCTTTCTGAGATCTAAACAAAGAGCCTTACAGTCACAATCTTGATTCATTCTTTGCCCAAAGACCATTTCTTACTTTGAGAATCTTTTGCTGGAGAGCCTGTCCTGGAACCTCTATATTGCCCTAAATTCTTCTTGCAAACTGAATACTTCCTTCTTGAGGTCTTCTTTCTCTTACAATATCTTATCATGTGCTGCTTAAAGAAGCCAGTGGGCGCTTTCAATATTCTTCCTGGAAATCTCTTTAGCCAGATGCACAGGTTCATTAGCTACATTTTCTATTCTCCATCTCCAAGATAACACTGATTGTTTCACCACGATATAACAGGGGTTACTCTTCCTTCAGCCTCCAACAGCAGTTCCCTCACTTCCCTTCCAGCATTCACATTCTCACCATCCTTCCAGCCTCCAGCTGCCGCTCAGCCCCAAAGTCTATCCAGTTTTACATTTTTGATATGGTAGCACCTCTACTTCTATGTACAAATTTCTGTTTCGATTGGCCTCTGTTACATTTTTTAATGACCCCAAAACTTAGTGGCCTAAAATCAGCAATGTGAGCTGTGCTCAATCGGACAATTTGTCTCTAAAATAGATGGTTTCACCTGACTCATGCATGTACTTGCAGCCAGATGGAGCCTCAACTGGAGATGGAGGAACCAAGATGGCCTCACTCACATGCCGAGCACTCATTTGGGATGACTGACATGGCTGAAGATGGCCAGGGCCTCGCTCTCTCTCCACAAGCCTCCTTACCTTCAAGGAAGTTATTGTGTTCCTCCTTAACAGGAAATCTCAGGGCCCCTTAAGTACCAGGCTGAGAAGTTCGACAATTCCCTTTTCACTGCATTGTCCTTGCCCAAGCAAGTCACAAGGCCAGCTGGATTCGATGTAGGAGAGAAGGGCACAAACTAATCACCTTGGTTTCTTAATATATCAGGATCCTAAAGACTAGAAGTGGTCTGGGGCCCTATAGGCCAAAGGAGAGGCTCTGGCCCAGAGTGAGTGCTCAACACTTGACAAATGAGCAAATGAACATGTACAATGTGTTTTCCTCACTGACACAAAGAGACATGTACCAGGAGGGAGAGATTACCCAGCCCCATCCTTTGCTGCATCTACCTGCCCACACTGTGAGCTCTGGCTTTGTTTCCCACCTCTCCCCACTCACCCCCAGATACAGAGCCAACCCCAGAAGGACAATCTGAGTGGCCACACGTTCCTGCCCACTGATCGGGCCTGGGCTACCACAATAGGAATGGACTCTCCCCTGAGGCCCAGCAGCACAGAAGCTTCACCTTAGGGGCCAGAGACCCAGACTGCTGCCAAAAGACAGAAAGGGGAGGGTGGGCAAGAGCATGCACGGAAGTGTCCCTACCACAGTAACTTCTGGCTGCTGAAAGGGCCTTATCAGCCACAAGACCACATAGATGGCCAGACCATGAAGGGCCATAGCCTCTGCACAGGTGGAAATGGAAGCCCAGAGAAGAGCCTCTGGTCAGTGGTCAGTGGCAGAGCCATGCTCCAGGCCAGAGGACCTGACCTCTAGTAGTTCATTCATTCTCTCAGGAAGTCACTCAGCAGACATTGACACTGATACAAAGACTTGCCAAGGCTTGCCCCAGGCATTGAGGAGAAGGTAAGAGGAAATAAAGTGAAAAAAGGGGAAGAACCTGTCCCTTCCCCAGAGAACCCCCTGAGAGAACCCTCTCCCCACCCAAAGCCTCCTGTCAACAAGGTCTCCATGAAGCAGGGTCAAGCCTTAGGAGTGTCTCTAGGTCCTGAGGTTGCCATGCTCTTCCCTGTCCTCAAAAGGGAACACTGCCCCCACCCCCATTGCCCAACCAGTATCCCCACTGGGGATACTGAGGCAGCCCCTATACAACCTTGACCAGGGCCTGTTCTCTCAGCCCCTGTCTTTCCTGACCCTCTTACCTCCTCCAGGCTGCAAGATCTCCCAACCCCCACACCAAGCTGCCCACCTGTGTCAGCCCCCAGAGTGGAGAGCCTACGCATTCCTTAAGCTCATCAGTCATTGTCCTTGTCCTATTGTGTGCTGGGCCCAGGAGACAGGGATGACTTAGAGTCAGCCCTGCCCTTGGGTCCTTCCAGACTTGGTTGGACAAATAGCCATTTTCCCTCTGACAAGTAGATTGATGCTTTTCTCTCAGGAGAGGCTCTTAGAGCCTGGGAAGTGTTGCCCCTCTGGCTCCAGAGCAGCTTCGAGGGCAAAGAGACTGGTATGTGAGGTCCCCTCCCCAGCCACCACCTCCTCCCTGAGATATTTCATAAATCTTTGGGTGACAGGGAGAAAAGGACTAAGAGGAGAGAGGGAGAACTGGAGAGAGGTGCACACACAGATACGAGTGCCACACAGCCCGCTCAGATACTAGCACGCACATGTCATGAGTATATACACACAAAGATGCAAATACCAGACACACACACACAGCAGCAGCAGCACGCACACAGACATGCACACACAGGCATACTTAGACACACAAAGCCTGGCACAAAATCACCCCCAGGTAAATGCACACATAAACACACCTACCTACATAGAGGCCCATGGGCACTCGCATCTTCATGCAGGATCATGTGCAAACACAGACAATACGGAGGCACACAGAGGCTTCAGCCACAGCGAACAGACACACACACAGACAAGTTCTCATGGGGTCACCCAAGCCTCAAAATCGCAATGGGCAAATGCATCATGTTGGTTCTAGCTCAGGGCTGGTTAGTGCTCCTCCCTGAAGCCTAGGGTTTAGTGGCAGCCCCTACCTGGGTGGGCTGCAGCCTCTGACAGAAAGAGAGGAAATGGAGATCTGGGGCATCTTCCAAAGGAAGAAGATGCCCTCTGAAAGAGCCCTCACCTAGGCTCAGGAGTACACCCCTGGGTACACCCAGTGGCCTGGGACAAGGTAGGTTCCAAGAGAAGTGTCAGGTAACATTACAGTGTCAGCCCCACTGAAAGCCTGGGGCTATACAGCTAACAACACTCCCCCACTTCAGGCCAGGAAACTCCAATCCAGTATTTAAACAAAGAGTCTGCTCTACAGAGGGCCAAGGGGGCTTCAGCCTCCCACCACAAGCCTCTGCTGAAAAGAGGAAACCAAAGCCGGCCTGGCTCTTGCCTCCCCCACCCACTGGGAATTCCAGACACAGACCTGCTGCTCTAGCAGATTTCCAGGAGTGGGAGCAGAGGAATCGATGATGCTCAGAGCATTTACAGTCAGTGGGAAACTGCCCCGGGGCCTCCCTGACACTAGAAATAAATGATTCTGTGAACAGAAAACCACTCAGACGGGGCCGGAATGACCCACTGGAGAGTGCTTTCACCTTGAGGAATTGCTGGTGCTGGCGGCAGCCACTGCTGTGAGCCTAGGCAGAGCTGTCTGTGCAGCACAGGGTCAGATCATACAGCAGCCAGGCCCCAAGACCCCAATGGCCCAAACAACAGCCACCAACAGCTCTGCCAGGCGGCCTCCCAGCCCTGAGCACACATGGGGCGGGAACCTAGAGGCCTAGCCTTGTAGGGAGCAGCTGCTTAGAAAGAGCCATCTGTGGACAAAAAAATGAGATTTTGTTTTCTTAAACAGAAAACCTGGTTTCGTTTCTTTCTTACACAATTCCAAGGCTGCTGACTAACTCTAAAAGGAAGAAACCAGTAAGCACATGAGTTCCCTGGCTCATTCAGGACCCCACTGGCTGCTAAATCCCTCAAGTGTTTCTACAAGTCCCAAGGGGTGACTCGTATGTGCTCACAGATGAAGCTGGTCAGTTGCTATACAACAGCTGTGGATCTATTCCTCTTCTGCTAGAGACTGTGTCCACCTGACACTGCCACTTCTGCTGGATACCCGTCCGGCACCACTGTGGGGCCAGAGCCTGTCCCCCAGATGAAAAGCTGCCACACAGCAGAACAAAGCCTCTCTCCTTCGGTGCCATGCTCAGTGAGAGGGGTCCAGAGCAGGGCTGCTTGGAACTTTAAGAACAGACCTTTTGCACTACTGACCGTCCCAGCCATCCCCTCTCCCATGCCTTAGCATCCAAACATGAGCCACAGAAGTTGGTGATGAAGACAGAGGCAAGGCCGGACCCAGAACTACTTTGCCCCTTAATGCCTGCACTAGGCAAATAAGCTGGTTTGGCCACCTCTTCCCGAAGCTAATGACTCTTCCCCCAAGGACCACAGATGACATGAAAGAGGATGCTGCCTCACCAGTTGCCAGAAATATCTAGCCTCGTCTGAATTCTAGAGATAGACGGTGATTTGGCTCAGAAAGGAGCCCAGTTACAACAGACACATATTGAACCTGCAAAAATAATGAGAGTACCTTAATAATGTAAGAAGCAGAGCCTGGCTTGGTGCCACTTACCACCAACTCCACCTGAAACTGCCCAAAGGACAAAAACACTGTCCCCCACGGGCGGATCCTTGTGTTCTACAGAGGACTGAGACCCAACCACCACCTCTCTCCTAGTATAATGAGCAAGGGCGGAAGATCTAGACTCAATGCTTCCCACTCCGGCACCACTTACCCCACTCGATTCTTTTCCAGATAAGAGGAAGAAGACTGCTGATCCAGAGGACTAGAGAGATTACTGACCCATGCTGGAAACCAGTGTTCCCCAAAGAGCCCCCTTCCCACGCCTCCAGCTCTGCCCTTCAGGATTCTTGCTTGGTCTCCCCAGCCTCACCCTGCTCTGAGATAGCCCCTGAGGATGCATGCGTGACCCTGCTCACACTCCAACCTCATTCCCCCTTCTCTCTGGCCCTGAGTGATTTGTCCTGAAAGGCTCTAACCCATTACCTTCTCGGGGAAGTTAGAGTGTAGGCTTGGCCTCTTGCTGAACATCACCCAAACAGCCACACTCTTCTCAAAGACAATGCTAACGATGCCCCCAGCGGCGTCCTTCTCTGGTTCAGGCAGCTTGAAGAGGCCTTTTGAGAGAGCAGAGGCCCCTAGAAGAGCAGATTTGTGTTGCAGCCAGCACAAAGTGACTGGACGTTCTCACAGCCAACAGGACCCAGCCCTGAGGACTACGGGGACCGGCTCGTGGCTGTGATTCCCCGCCCTGGAATAGTAATGAGAGTGAAGGGATTCAGAACACGCCACCCCAAAATATGCCACTTTGGCATATTGATTATTTTGAGCTGAAGACACTTGAGAAACAGCAGGTGCAGGACAGCTCTCTGCCCTCCCCTCTCCATCTCAAAGCAGGGCATAAATTTCCTATGAGAAAGTTACCCTCCCTGCACCAGGGAGAGAAGGACACTGTTATCACCAGACCCTGGGAGTTGATGTTGAAATGGAACCATACAAACAAACCTACTAAAATAACCTTTATTTTCCATAAGATTCTCCTATATATTTTCTATTCACTTTCTCACAATTTCTTGCCCCCAGCCCAAGCCTCTTTGTCTTGTCACATCCTCACAATTTATTGTTCTTTGTGTAAAAAGGTACCTAAGCTTTTGGGTATTCCTTCTGAAGATTCCCATGTATACATGAAAATATAAATAAATTTGTGTGTTTTTCTCCTGTTAATCTGTTTTATATCAGTTTAATTCTTAGGTCAGCCACAGAACCTAAGAAGGTAAAAGAAAGTTTTTCCTCCCCTACAGGAGCATCTTAGAACCTGGCAGTCAGGATATGTGCAAGCTGTGCTGGTCATTTAATTTCCCCCAAACTTTAATTAATACCTTAGACTTCAAAAACTCCAAAATTTCTGTGATTCCTTAAGCCATATCTGATGCCTCTTGCTGTAAAGTAGAGTGTCAGGTTGTCAGCATTGGCTGCTATTATTAGGCACCAACAGCAACTTAGTTCAGCTCTGAGACCAGCTCTACAAGGGCAGGTGGAGATGTGCAAGCCGCCACCCAGGACAGTACCTTGCACTACATCCTGTGTCAAGACACTAGCCTGCCTTTGAGTTAGTTCCAAAGAGGAACTGGGAAAAAGTTCCAAAAGGGAACACAGGAACCAGGAGGATAATAGATGGGAGTGACGGCAGAGCCATGCAAACTGTGCAGGGAGAAAGGCATCTTGCCCATGGCCTTGAGGATATTTGTGTGTAAAGATGAAGGCAGGAGTTGAGAGCAGCAGGCCAGGAGCACTTCCCGTCCTGAAGGTGACACATCTCAGGGATGGAAGCACCAGACATTCCACTCACCTGACCTCATGCTCCTTTCTGCCTGCTGACACAGAGAGAAGGTGCCGGGTCATGTTCTTCCTGGTGAGTTCTGGTAAATTCAGTCCAGCAGCTCCTGGTTATGATTTGTTTCACCTATGCATCGACTACAGGGCAAAGATGCACTAATCTCTCTCTCTCCCCGCTATCTCCCTCCTCCCTCTCTCTCCCTCCCTCCCCTCCCCTCTATCATCATGTGTGTTATTATTTTAAAATAATAAATCTGACTGCAGTCAGAGACATGTCCTAAGAAGATGATAGAATTCCTCTGAGGGGGAGAGCTGCTCTTTTGTTTTCGATAACACCTTAATGGATATTTTAATTATGCAAAGCAGGGCCCCAGGGATGCTCTGGATGGGAAGAATGAGACAAAAAGGAAGCTAAATTTTACTGCCTAATAAACTCACAGGAATTTTGCAACTATCCCAGGAGATAGCCTTAAGAAAGGGGCCCCCAGCAATAGGGAAGAAGTCAGGGGCCCAAGGAAGAAGGCAGCCCAGGAAGAAGCAGCCTTCCCCCACCAGCCCCTCTAGGCACTGACACCCCTGGGAGATTGCACTGGTTTTCCCATAGCATGTGGAGTTGCTTTACCTGAATGTTAATGGATAGGGCTAATGGAGAGGGCAGTCCAGACTTTGGAATGCTGAGGCATCTGGATTACAGATTTCAACTACTTCAACTATTTATTCCCTGGCTCTGCAAATTTTTATTATAAAGCAATAAATTGTCACTTGGTATCTACTTCAAATTTTCTGTCAGGAAAGGGTGAACGAAGGTAGTATAGGAAAGAGGCATGCGAATTATATGAATTAACTAAATACTAAACCAGGTTGTATTCAGAGCTACTATGTGCTGCTAGACATGGAAACCTGGCTGATCGGCATATGGCCAGACCACAGA